>NW_017688116.1:0-6012 GCF_001879085.1 Nicotiana attenuata
ATTAACAGCATGAACAACCTATCAAACTAAACCCTATCATAAATACATGAATATCAAAACCCAAAACCAGAAATTAAATCATAAAACAAAACCCAGAAAGTTAATGCAATGTACCTGTGATTAAATCGTAATATGGGAACAACGACGACTAGCAGTTGAAAATTCGAAAGAACGACGAAAACCGTTTAATTTCTGAGAAGAGCAAATCGAAAAACGCGAATAATGGGAGAGAGAAACAGTAGAGCACTAGCGTATACTTGGAGAGAAAGTAGTCTTTTAACAAAAAAGGGTAAAATAGTCTTTTCAAATGGCTTTTAATAAAAAAGTGGGTATGGGTGCAAACAGAAAGACAAAGCGGGTACAGGTTAAAAGGGGGCGCCCAAATAGGGCGCCCCGTGCAATTTTTACGTCTAGAACCAAGAAGGATGGCCCAAGATCTCTTTTAGTTACATTACCAGCAAATCATTTTTTTTGTAAGTAAAAGATTTTATTTATCAAATATAATTATGTACAATCAACACATAACAGTATGTTTGCTTAGCATAACTCCAACTAGACATGATGCCCCAACTTGCAGTTACCTAATTCTAACAGACTCATGCATGTGAGATGCACGTGAAGGAGATAAACTTAACTTGAAAGAAGTAAATATCTCCTGATCCTGATCGAAAAGGTTGCATATTAGATAAGGAGAAGGACCCCTTACTCAAAGAGAACACGGCTTAAGAAAGAGGAGGAGTTAGAGGTTGAGATCAACTGAAACTCTTCCACCAAGGAAGAGTAGCATCAGACTTCTAGTCAAATCTCTATTTACTAAACCTATAAATATCAGTGTTGTTCTCTTTTACTAGGTAACGTCACATAAGCAAAAGTTAAACGTAGAATTCAGAGCAAAATAGCAAGGCAATTCTGCAAGCAATTCGTGTGTGATTCAAGCGTGCAAACCTGAAGCTACTTGAACCAGATAGAAGAACCAGTTCCAAGTGTTTGTCTTTTATTCTAGTTCAATTGTAGTAGGTGTTTTCATATTGTACCTTTCAGCTTTATCTAGANAGTTCTAAATTCTTCCTGGCATCCGATCAATCAGTGGCTCACATTGATTTGCTGTTAGCCTCTTTGTACTTAGAGGAACTCCTAGATATCTAAAGGGTAGGTCACCTTTGGAGCATCCTAGCAGCTCCATGATTTGTTGCTGGATATGGCTACTAACTCCACCAAAGTAAACATTGCTTTTGTTTGGATTTGCTATTAAACTTGAGGCTACAGAAAAAGTTTGGAACTCGTTGTAGAGTATACTCACAAACTGTATGTCTCCTTTAGAAAATATCAATAGATCATCAGCAAATCCCAATTGAACTAGGTTGACCTTTGCCTATTTAGGGTGAAATTTGAAGCTCTTGTTCTCCTTCAGAGGCTTCAATAACCTACTCAAGTAATCTATAGCCGTTACAAATAGAAATGGGGATAGGGGATCCCCCTGTCTCAGCCCTTTCTTTGCCTCAAAAGGTTCAGTTGGCTTGCCATTGATAAGGACTGAATAAGAGACTGTACAAACATAGTCTAGGATCCATTTGACAAATATCTCAAGAAATCCCAGCAACTTCATCACTTGCTCAATGTATACCCATTCTAAAGAATCATAATCCTTTTGCATATCAATTTTCAACATGCATCTTGGAGAAAGATTCTTCCTCCCATACCCTTTAACTAACTCATTGCTCATATTGATGTTATCTGTAACCAATCTCCCAGGTACAAAGGTTGTTTGACATTTGTCAATTAGATCATGCATAATACTCTACAATCTAAATGTTAGTACTTTAGAAATTAGCTTGTAGAGGACTGTATATCAAGATATT
Organism: Nicotiana attenuata; assembly: GCF_001879085.1. Classification (NCBI taxonomy): domain Eukaryota; kingdom Viridiplantae; phylum Streptophyta; class Magnoliopsida; order Solanales; family Solanaceae; genus Nicotiana; species Nicotiana attenuata. Next base: position 1,860 of record NW_017688116.1, read on the forward strand.
GGCTTAAACTCATATTTGCTGGATTCTTCACTTTTGGAATCAAAGTGATGGTTGTGCGGTTGATGGCTTTATACATTGCAGCAGTTTGAAAGAAATCCATTACTGCATCAGTGACTTCATCTCCCAAGATATGCCATGTCTTTTTGAATAAATGAGCATTGTATCCATCACACCCTAGTGTGTTGTTATCATCAATATCCGTAATAGCTTGCTTTATTTCCTCCCTTATGACTAGATGGATGAGCTGCAGTTGTTGTCTATGATTAAGGGTGTATCCATTTTGCATAACATCTGGTAGGACAACTAGCAACTGAGTTGCAGCTGTCCCAAGCAGGACTTTGTAAAAGGTCAGAATCTCCTTTGCAACTTCATCTGCACTATGCAGTAGATGCCCTGCACAACTAGTCAGCTTGCCAATGTGGTTCCTTGCTTGTCTATTTTTCATACATGCATAGAAATATGATGTGTTAGAGTCTCCCAATTTCAGCCATTGCACTCTTGATTTCTGCGTCCATACACTCTCCTCAACTATCAGCCATTTCTCCAATTCCATTTTTGCTAATCTTACCTGTTTAATTGCCTCTGAATCATAGTCTGGTATACATCAGATTTTGGATGGTGCTTAATTTATCCCTTGCCATATGTATCTTGTTTGCTACTCCACTAAACTCTTGCTTATTCACCCTTTTCAGATAGACTTTCAACATTTTTAATTTTCTTCATACATTCGTCATAGCTGTGTCTCTACCTTTATGTCTCCAGCATTGTTGAACCCTTGTAAAATCCTCATGGTTTGCCAAGCAAATTGAGGAATTTGAATAGTCTAGTTCCTTGTTCAGTAGTGTCATCAAAGCATACACATATTGGACAGTGATCAGAGAAGCCATGGTTCATAACAACCCCTTGCAAGAGACCATTTTTGCATCCATTCTGGGTTCGCCAGGATTATATCAATTCTACTATGAATATGATTATTTATCCATGTGAATTTCCTTCCCACGGTCTATTGTTCTTCAAGTCCAGTGTCAAGAATAAAATTCTTGAAGATCCTAACTTCACTCCCTTGAACTGGATTCCCTTGTATTTTATCCTCACTGGATAAAATGGTGTTGGAATCTCCCATTATCAGGCTCGGACCATTCATACCATTCAGTTTCATCTTCATGTCTTCCCATAGCATTTTTCTATCTTTAACTGTGTGCTTGCCATACACTGCACAGAAGTTAAAACTTGGTTCAAACTGACTTGCCCCGATATGAATTGTTCATGGGTTCTTATCAATGAGAAGGTCACTTGCACTTGATCCCATGCTATCCATATTCTGCCTCTTGGTGCATCATCATAGCTATCTACACACTGCCAATTGTTTAAACTCTTGTTCAGTATTTTTGCTGTATTTTCCTTCTTGGCTCTATTTTCTATAATTGCTATTAGAACTACCTTATTCTCCTTACAAAATTTTTTGAGTTTTTTTGTTTATATAATTTATTCAACCCCTCACATTCCAAGTTACAATATTCATCAGCATAAATTGGATTGTTGTAAGGTACCCCCTCTATCAAACCTGCTCTGCAGCCCTCTAGCATTATGGGTCTCAGACATTTGCACTATTTTTTGTGTTGTTTCTACTAGGGCCTTGAAAGCATTCTCAATATCAACTTCACTATCCTTAGTAATTGCCACATTTTTGTTTGAGGATAACTTTCCTCCAGCAAGTTGCTACTGCAAAATTGGCTCTTGTTGAAGTACTTGATCACTGGATGCATTCTCCAGTTGCTCAAAGAATCTTCCTTGAGCATCAGTTTTATCCACTGCAGGGTCTTGTGTCCTCACTGCTCTCCATTCTTGTTTCTGTTCCACATTAACACCCCTTTGAAAGTCACCCTCTAGCTTCTGTTTCTTTTGATCTCTACATGAGTGACCATCTGACATCAAGTTTGGCAATACTGAGGCTTCCAATCATAGTGCACCATCTGTTCCAATACCTTACCCTTGGGGTCATGTAGTTTAATTTTCTGAGGTAAAGGCCTGGTAATATCCATTTCAATAAGGATTCTAGCATATATGATTCTCTCTATGACTGTAGTACACGCATCTGCATATAGAGGTTTGCGTAAACCACTCCCAATTATACTCAAATCCTGCTTACTCCAACAATTCAAAAGCAGATTAGGGAGTTTGACCCATAGAGGAATGATTTTCAGGATCTCCTCATTGAAATCAAAAGTTGCCGTCCATGGCCTTATGATAATAGGCCTGCTATTAATGGTGTATGGTCCATCAAAAGAAAACTTTTGGCTCTTCACTACTAGACAATAGGATCACAAAATAACCATTATTATGGAAAATTACCTTTGATTTTTTGACCATGCTCCATTAGCTTGCTATGAATTGTTCGATTTCCCCAATAGTAGGATTATTTCCAACCACATATAAGATCACTGCTCGATTCCATTTCTGATTTTCCTCCTCAATATCTTCTTCCAGCAATTGAACTACAACTTCCCCATCTTGTATCACCGGAGGGATGTAAGATAAGTCCATCCCCTTTGCGGCTAATTTGTTTTGCTGGAATAGTCTTGCCCAGGATTTGCCTCTACCTCCTGCTTTCTCAGATGCTTTGCGTTGTGTAGTATTCTGCTCATTGATCACTGTAGGTCATTGCTCTGTTCCATTGGGTTTAGACTTTCTAGTGCTCGCATCGACGATTTGAATTGGTGATATATTTGTCTCCTTAACACCAGATCTGGCCAATTTGAGTCACTATCACTCTCCTCTTCCTCTGCTTGCAGCTTCTCTTTGGCTTTTGCCGTTTGTTTTCTTTGTTCTCGCAAGATGATATCACTAAGTTTCCTTTCTACTACTGGTGTTTTACTAGTGTTCCTCTTTGCTCGTCCTCTTCCGCCCATTTCCGGTGAAGGCACAGGTTAGCAAGGTCACCTAACGTGCGCTGAGAGAGAAAAGGCTTTTAATTATTTTTTTATTTCTTTTAGTATTATTTCACCTAATCGTTATAATACTCAGGTTTGCACTTTTCTTATTTTTTTATGCAATGTCGTCACATTCTTGTAAAATAGGTTTGCTCTATTACTGGCATCTTTTATTATATGCATGGAGGATCTCATGGTGAATTTCATGAGCTAAAATAGGTCGAAACATACCATTCTCAACTAAATTCATCAGTCGGGTGATTTGTTTGCCTAGAGATGCACTCTCTAAGAAATACATATTTATTCATCTGGAAAACAAAAAAGATAGAAAAGGCAGAGCATTTCCACTATACTTCTTCCTAACGGTGCCTCTGCAATTTCCCTCCAGCTAGTTGTTTTTTCGTTTCTTATTACATATTTTCTTGATAGCTGACTCCTTAATTATTGAACTTTTTTTATTTTCTTAACTTCACGATTCTTTGGTAGTTATATGGAAGATAAAAGCTACAATATTAGTCAGGTAAAAAAATAGTCAGGTTTAAGTTATAATATTATTTATATGGAAGATACCAATTATTTTTATGATATTATGTATTAATTAAGAAATATTTAACATATTTTCTGATAAAGAATATGTATATCTATTGTACATATAAATATTTATCACACAATGAAAATTTTTTACATATTAAATTGAAAAAATATTTATTTATATATGTATTACTTGGAGATAAGACTCGGGTTAGGACAATAGGGGCCGACTCGGAGTGTTTTCCGGTTGTTATGGGGTTACACCAAGGATGTACGCTCAGCCCGTTCTTATTTGCTCTGATGATGGACGCACTGACATACCATATTCAAGGGGAGGTTCCATGGTGTATGTTATTCGCTGATGATATAGTTCTGATTGATGAGACACGAGGCGCTGTTAACGAGAGGTTGGAGGTTTGGAGACGGATCCTTGAGTCAAAAGGTTTCAAGTTGAGCAGGACTAAGACTGAATACGTGGAGTACAAGTTCAGCGTCGTGCCGGGAGAAGCGGACATGGACGTGAGGCTTGCCTCTCAAGTCATCCGCAAGAAAGGGAGCTTCAAGTACTTCGGGTCTGTTATACAGAGGTATGGGGATATTGACGAGGATGTCACGCACCGTAAAGGAGTGGGCGGATAAAATGGAAGCTGGCGTCTGGCGTCCTGTGTGACAGGAAGTGCCTCGGAACTGTA
>NW_017688117.1:0-731 GCF_001879085.1 Nicotiana attenuata
CAGTCAATTCCAGTTGACTTTTCCAAAACAAGCTTTCCTTAGAGAGACTAAATGTCTCATCTCCTACCAAGACCAAACCAATCCAACTCGATTACCTCAAATACCGATAATGAAGCATAGAGAAACATAATATGGGACAAACGGGGCGGTAACTCACGTGACGACGGGCCGGGTCGTCACATCCTCCCCAACTAAAACAAACGCTCGTCCTCGAGCGGGTCAAGGAACATACCTGGAGTCTCAAACAAGTGAGGATATCTGCTCAGCATCTCCCGCTCGGTCTCCCAAGTTGCCTCCTCCACGGGCCGACCTCTCCACTGTACCTTCACTGAAGCTATATCTTTTGACCTCAACTTTCGAACCTGACGACCCAAAATAGCCACTGGCTCCACATCATATATCAAATCATCATCCAACTGAACCGTGCTGAAGTCCAATACATGAGATGAGTCCCCAACATACTTCCAGAGCATAGATATATGAAATACCGTATGCACACTAGACAAGCTGGGTGGCAAAGCAAGCTCATAAGCCACTTCCCCAATCCTCCTAAGTTCTCAAAAGGGCCAATGAACCGCGGACTCAGCTTCCCTTTCTTTCCAAATCTCATAACGCCCTTCATAGGCGAAACCTTCAACAAGACCTTCTCGCCCACCATATAAGATACATCTCGAACCTTCCGGTCCGCATAACTCTTCTGACGCGACTGAGCTGTACGAAGTCTCTCCTGG
>NW_017688117.1:5293-6012 GCF_001879085.1 Nicotiana attenuata
CCCACCTGGTCGTGATGGCGCCTCTCGTGAAGACAAGGCCAGCCAACAGAACAATCAACACTGCTTTTGAAAATTTCATAGCATAACAGGTTTAAACCATAGATACTGATTAATCATAAGTGCGGAAATAAACGTAACATAACGGGGTAAAACCATCCCAAACTCAGCCCGATGATCGGGATATCACAAGTTACGAGCTACTACAGAGTTGATGAAAATACTACAAGTCTAGAAACATAGTCTGAAGATGAATAAAATATGCAGAAGATAAGGAAGAAACAGGGCTGTGGACGTCGACAGCTACCTCGTCTCTCCTAGTCCGCCTGGTCTGGAAGGAAATCAGCACTCCGGTACGAACTCAGCTATGCCTGTCTCTGCACACATGGTGCAGGAAGTAATGTGAGTACTCCGACCCAGTGAGTAATAAAATTAAATAACGACTGAGACAAGGGCACAAATAATGCTATCTCAGGCAGCAACATCAGATAAACAGTAGAAACCAGAGAAATATAGGAAGAAAATCTTTTTGGAAAACAGTTTAAAAAACTCAAAACATAACTCAACCAGTAAGTCAGCCATTGTTACCTGACTGGTCAGCCATTGTTACCTGACCAAACGCGTATTGCAGTGCCATTGTTACCACTGGTCAGTCATTGTTACCTGACTGGTCAGACATTATTACCTGACCAAATGCGTATAACAGTGTCATTAGATCGGAA
>NW_017688118.1:0-1271 GCF_001879085.1 Nicotiana attenuata
ACGTAAAGAAGAGGGGGGGGGGGGGGGATATTTATAGTTTTGAAAACAGGTAATAAGTAAAGGGTAGTTTTGAAGACAGATTGATCATTGCCATATAAAGGGTAGTAAAAGCATGAGGTGAACCATCAAGTCTAAGTACAAAAATATAATTATTTTTTGGAAAATATTCAGTAAGGTAGAACATCACAGCAAAGGAAATGAATCAATTAATTTTAAACAAGAGAGTGAAGTTAGGGTTCATAAAAGAAAAGCTTTGTAATCAGTCACAAGACTAAGATCAATCAAGAAAGAGGCTTCAGCATATAAATAGAGTGAACAGGAACATCAGACATGCGAGGCCAAACACATTGGCAAAAGAGATAATCACAAACATGCAGTAGTGGCAGAAATAAGCTAGCATTCAGTAGTAAAGCAAACATTCGAGGCATAGTAGTCAAGTAGGTCAAGTCACATAGAATCAACAGTGAAGAAAACATAGCATCAGGTAAAAGAAATCAGAGGCATGTAAAGGTCTCATAGTAGCAGGTGAGGAAGCCTTTTAGAAGTTAGGGTTTCAACAAAAGTCGAGTTAAAAAGATAGTAAAAACTCAAAAATCAACGAGTCAAACAAGGGAAATGGGTCAGAAACAAAGAACAAGTACATATTTAAACAAACAATTTCCGGAACTAGGATAAAAGTAAAAAGAACTAGGGTTTTAAAACATGCTGAAATAGATAGAATAACAACATGAGCAAATAGCAAAATCATCAAACCACATTAATATCAGAGAATAAATCTTAAAGGACAAACCCTAATCGTTGAAAGTGAAGAGTCATTTTGAAAGAAAAGTCAAAGAACCTTGGGGAAGCACTTAGAAAGTTCATAGGAAGCACAGATCTAAGATAGATGTGACAGAAATCGGAAGGTCCTAGAGATTACGGTTTCAGAAAACCCAAAAGAAATGAGAAAGGCCTTGAAAGATACCGATCTAACCAGGAAAGTCAAGGATCAGCCTTGAAAGGCCATGAGTGGCTGGAGAAAGGTCGTGGATGGCCGGAGAAAGGCCATAGACAATAGTCGAGCAAGGACTGGTCCAGGTTCCCTCGAGGTCTAGCCATGAAACCACAGAACCAAACACATAGGAGCCATAGAAGGCTGGTACATATCTCAAATGGCCATGAGAAGCCATGGATTAACCAGGTATTAGGGTGGGGTTAGATGGCGGCGGCTAGGGTTTAGGAGAGTTTCAGAGAGAGTTGAGAGAGAAGAGGGATTCAAGGGCGGCGGTAGG
>NW_017688118.1:4383-6012 GCF_001879085.1 Nicotiana attenuata
CGAAATTCCTATAGACATGATTTCTATAAAATATTGATATTAACCTTATGGGCATGACATCTAATTTTGAATCTGATTTTAACCTTGTAAATATGACGTCTGGTTATAGCCATTATATCCTATAGGCAGGATATCTAATTGTGGAAGTGAAACAATGCAGAAATTTATTAGATAGATCCTATAGGCATGTTATCTAAGTGTAGAATTAACACATGCAGGACTTTATTAAATAGATCCTATAGGCATGTTATCTAAGTGTAGAATTAAAACATGCAGAATTTAAAATAGCAGACCCTATAGGTATGTTATCTACCCTCCTAACAGCTAAACATACATGATTACCCATCCCTTTCCACTAGCCAACCCCAATATTTGTCTACAAGTTATTACAGACCAAATGCTGATTTACAAGAGAAGTACAAAATAAGAATTACAACCAAAAGAAGCCTGATTCTGACTTCCTCTCTGAGTTATGGAACAAAACACCTCAAATGCCACTTGTTTCAAAGCCTTTCTCAGACCTGGGTGTGTCAAAGTTCCCTAAGGGTCTCAAGGGACCCCGGGCAGTGCTTACATCCAGGCTTGCATAACCAGATAGAGATGAATGCAGTGTGGAAGGGCCAGCCCTTATGTGTCCAAGTTCAGAGGGAGCTCAAGGGTCCCAAGGCAAGGCTCACACAAGAGGGGCAGAACTTAGATTCTAGGAATATAGTGAAAGTGCAGAACATAGAAATTTATTTAAAAACAGGACTGGGAAATAGTAAGTGATAAGGGTGATTTGAAAACAGTAGTGGTAAAACATAAACTACACAGAATTAGTAGTTGCACAAAGGGGTCAGGGGTTCTGGGAATATATTGCATGAAGCATATGACCTAGGAGGGGTCAGGTTTGCACATGCACAGCAATAGATGATGCTGGCATGCCCACAAACCAGCCAGAGAACACAAACACAAAGTGGGTATGTGGGGTTTGGGATTCATACACATAGGAGAGCATTGATCTAAAAAGGGAAGGGGACACATTTCAACATGCTAGTAATGTAACTTGCTTGCAGGAGCATAAGCAGAAGTGGACAAACATGAGAGAAATTGGAATTGATACAGAATCATGTTGTTGTTGATGCTTGAAAATTAACTAGGATATACCAGTAAAGAAGCAAAGTGCAGTAAGGAAAGTAAGCAAGATTCCACAGTCTAGCTTTGGCTTTCAGCCGGCTAGACAAAGCAGTAGCACAAGTAGTAACATAGAAAAGAGAGATTTTGAGTGAAGTGTGTGTTCTCAACTCGGGTTCATGTTCGTTAAAGAAAAGAGCGGGGGGGGGGGGGGGGATAGTTTATAGTTTTGAAAACAGGTAATAAGTAAAGGGTAGTTTTGAAGACAGATTGATCATTGCCATATAAAGGGTAGTAAAAGCATGAGGTGAACCATCAAGTCTAAGTACAAAAATATAATTATTTTTTGGAAAATATTCAGTAAGGTAGAACATCACAGCAAAGGAAATGAATCAATTAATTTTAAACAAGAGAGTGAAGTTAGGGTTCATAAAAGAAAAGCTTTGTAATCAGTCACAAGACTAAGATCAATCAAGAAAGAGGCTTCAGCATATAAATAGAGTGAACAGGAACATC
>NW_017688119.1:0-956 GCF_001879085.1 Nicotiana attenuata
AAATGGGAAAAGAAACTATTTATACTAGGCCGAAAATTTTGGACAAAAATACCCCTGCGGGGCTAGTGCGGACGCACAAAATCGAGTGCGGCCGCACTAAGGCTCTTGGCTGAAATTCCTGCTCTTTGAACTTGTCCACCGCGGGCCACACAAAATGCATCACGGCCGCGGTGGCTTTTGTTGCGGTCCGCATAAAATAGACCGCAGACCGCATTGGCAATTTTCCTCCAACTTGACAACTCTCTGAACTTGAGCTTTGCGGACCGCACAAAAACGAGTGTGGCCGCAATGAAGTCAGTGCGGACCGCACAGAATGAAGTGCGGCCGCATTACTTGGCTGCCTAAATTGAACACTCTCTGAACCTCTTCTTTGCGGACCGCACAAAATGGAGTGCGGCTGCATTGGTCCTATAACACTGAGCTTGGACTTGTTCTTGGTACTTGTGCATGCTTCACTCCTTTTTGAGCTGGTTTTGACGAATTGTCACCTTACCCTGCAATCAAGTACAACATGTAAGCCTTTGGGAATATTTTGTACACATTTCTAATCATAACTCAAGTAAGACGGAGTGTAAAATGCATCATAATCCCTAGTTATCAACTCCCCCAAACTTAAGCTTTTGCTTGTCCTCAAGAAAACAAAATAAGACCCACCCCTTAAGAGTAAATCCAAGAAAATCCGGCTGACCTAAAGTGACCTCAACTAGCATCAATTGGGACTAACAATTGCCCTCAATTCAAATGAATCATTAACAACATTCACTCTTTTAAACACCATGGATCAAGTGCGACACAAGAGCATCAAGAGTTGACTCAACACATCAAAGAAACTCTTTCTATTATTTTGGTCATTGTGGAACCCAAACTCACACATCCTCGACTCTCCCTAAGCAAACCTCACTTTTAGGATAGTACGCACTCAGAACGAGGTTAAATGGAAACTACACTCATCTCTC
>NW_017688119.1:5315-6012 GCF_001879085.1 Nicotiana attenuata
TATCAATTCTCTTGAATACGCCCCAATTCCTTGTTGGACTAATTTTATAGACTTAGGCTCTCTTTCTCAAGAAGAACCCAAGTCAACCAAGCATAAACTAGTGTGTGCAACCACTAATTCAACAATAAAACCATAAATTAGTCCAAATATCAAACACCCATAGACATTCAACCCTTAAAACACAAGACCCATCAATTACTCACACTAGGGTTGAGCCACAACCCTAGCTGATGGGTCTAGCTGCTCATGATAATAGAGGAAAACAAAGAAATAGATGAAGATAAACCCATAATATTAAATTACTAACTAAAACTTGAAGATTCAATGATAAAACTATTGTAAAATACTCAAAATGGTAAAAGAACACCATTCACGAGTGCAACTTAGCTTCAAAATCTAACTGATAACCTATAAATGGGAAAAGAAACTATTTATACTAGGCCGAAAATTTTGGACAAAAATACCCCTGCGGGGCTAGTGCGGACGCACAAAATCGAGTGCGGCCGCACTAAGGCTCTTGGCTGAAATTCCTGCTCTTTGAACTTGTCCACCGCGGGCCACACAAAACTGCATCACGGCCGCGGTGGCTTTTGTTGCGGTCCGCATAAAATAGACCGCAGACCGCATTGGCAATTTTCCTCCAACTTGACAACTCTCTGAACTTGAGCTTTGCGGACCGCACAAAACGAGTGTGGCC
>NW_017688120.1:0-717 GCF_001879085.1 Nicotiana attenuata
AATAGTAAATTAACAACTAACGATACTGAGGGTTAGTGAAAAGATTAAGGAGGTCTAGAGTTATGATTTCCCCTATTGTCGGAATCCTTCCCGCTATGTCTTCTATAATTTCGCCTAAGTATTCTCTACCGATCATGAGCACTCTTATTACCGTAAATCTCTCCCGAGTAATTACGACAATTTACTAGACGCACTCTCCCGAGCTACGCTAGCTGGCTTTTAATACAGCTCACTTCAGATCGCACCCAAGGCTTCGTTATGCCTAATCCCACCTTTAAACCCTCGGTTATTGATCCCTCATATACTCTGGGAGTGGTGTAGTTCAACAATTACCTAAATATGCACTCTCTCCCGAGTTATGCATACTAAATAGGCACAGCTAATTGAGAGCTCTTCAATCCAACAGAATATAAACGTAGTTGAACAAATAGAGAAAAGCTATGGCTCAATTATATAAAAACATAACAAGAATTTATCCTACAAAAGGTTGTATCAAAACTCTAGATAACAAATTAGCTATTCATAATAGTATGTAAAACTACAATACTAAAAGTCATAATCAACAATGAAAAATAGGAAGAGGAAGGAAAAACTCGTAGAAGAATTCTCCGCCTTGCTCCCAATGTGTTCTTGCCTCCTTAGGTCGAATCTATGTCCAAAATATGTCCCCCTCCCTTCAAAATAGGTTTAGGACCCCTTTTATACAAGTTGGAATAG
>NW_017688120.1:5473-6011 GCF_001879085.1 Nicotiana attenuata
GGCATAAAACAACAATTAGTGCAAAACACTAGCGATTAAAGCGCAAACTCAATTAAAGTGCAGTAAATTCGAGTATAATAAGCGACTAAAATATGCAATTATAGCCTATCATCAGTAATCTTGAAGTTTCTTATAAAGACCCATAATATAATGCAATATGAGAAGGCTAAAAAGCATTGTGTGCTGATTCTGTTCATTCAGGTATTTCGCCCAATGTTATCATTCATGTGTACAGTGCTGCATACTATTTCTCCTTTGATATCCAACATGTGGTTTATGGTAATATGACCTCATGGTGTAATTTAACTGATGTGTGTCATGAAGGGTTGGCTATATTGTTTTCTTGGGAATGTACTCCCTAGCACTGTGTTGAAGATGCTAAATTTCAATTAACTGGATTTTTGAAATTAAGGGCAAGCTTACAATAGCGATTTTGATAAATAGATAATGTTGTATTTGTCTACTGAGTTAACCAATAATGTCCTCTTTTGGAAAGTAGATAAAATTTAGGAAAAAGATAAAATATGTTAAAAATATT
>NW_017688121.1:0-728 GCF_001879085.1 Nicotiana attenuata
TACAACCTAGCGTATTGTTCTGCAGTATCGGTGGACTTGACTGGCAAGAAGTGAGCTGATTTGGTGAGTCGATCCACTATTACCCAAATTGAGTCGAACTTGCGCTGAGTGCGAGGTAATCCTACCATGACATCCATGTTGATCATCTCCCATTTCCACATTGGTATTTCCATAAGCTGAGTTAACCCACCGGGCCGCTGATGCTCAGCCTTCACTTGCTGATAATTCGGGAATTTAGATACAAAGTCCGCCACACCCCTCTTCATACCGTTCCACCAATAAATCTCCTTGAGGTCATGATACATTTTCGTAGAACCTGGATGCACGGAATATCTGGAATTATGAGCCTCCGGCATTACCCTCTCCCGAAGCTTATCCACATCCGGAACACACAGCCTACCTTGACATCGCAATACACCATCCTCGTCGCCGAGTGAAAATGCCGAAGTCTTGTTACTCAAAACTGCTTCCTTCATTTGAGCCAATGCTGGATCGATAAACTGCTTTTCCTTGACTTCCGCTACGAGTGACGATTCTGCTCCATTGTGTACCATAACATTCCCCTCGTCTGATGCCGAAATACAAACCCCTAGACTGGCTAATTGATAAACCTCCCGAGCCATGGGCCTTTGATCCACTCCCAAATGAGCCAAACTACCCATAGATTTTCGACTGAGAGCGTCGGCCACCACGTTCGCCTTCCCGTAGATGGTACAAAATGCTCATCT
>NW_017688121.1:5298-6011 GCF_001879085.1 Nicotiana attenuata
ACAGATCCGGTCCATCAATTCTGCTTCACCCACTTCAAACCATCCGATCGGAGACCTGCACCTCCTTCCGTACAATGCCTGAAATGGGGCCATTTGGATGCTAGCATGAAAGCTGTTATTGTAAGCAAATTCTATAAGTGGCAAGTGATCATCCCAATTACCTTTGAAATCCAAGACACAAGCCCGCAACATATCTTCAAGCGTCTGAATAGTCCGCTCCGCTTGACCATCAGTCTGTGGATGGAAAGCTGTGCTGAGATTCACCTGAGTACCCAAACCTTGCTGAAATTTCTTCCAAAAATTAGTTGTGAACTGGGCCCCTCGATCCGAGATAATAGAAAGTGGAGTGCCATGAAGCCTTACTATCTCCTTGATATACAACCTAGCGTATTGTTCTGCAGTATCGGTGGACTTGACTGGCAAGAAGTGAGCTGATTTGGTGAGTCGATCCACTATTACCCAAATTGAGTCGAACTTGCGCTGAGTGCGAGGTAATCCTACCACGAAATCCATGTTGATCATCTCCCATTTCCACATTGGTATTTCCATAAGCTGAGTTAACCCACCGGGCCGCTGATGCTCAGCCTTCACTTGCTGACAATTCGGGCATTTAGATACAAAGTCCGCCACACCCCTCTTCATACCGTTCCACCAATAAATCTCCTTGAGGTCATGATACATTTTCGTAGAACCTGGATGCACGGAATATCTGG
>NW_017688122.1:0-850 GCF_001879085.1 Nicotiana attenuata
TCAATAAGATCCCTGCACTCCAACATTTTCCTCCACACATGTGAGCCTTCCCTCCAAGGTACTACTACTGCATTTAGTTTTTTGCAGATTTCTGACTCATGAAAGAGCTCCACAGACTAGGTTTAGTTCTGAAATTCCACCATAGCTTACAGAATAGAGCTTTGGAAACATCATGTAGGGATCTGAAGCCAATTCCCCCTTCATCATAAGGCATACAAAGAGTGTTCCATGAAGCCCAATGTCTGCTATTTCCCCCAACTGAGCTACTCCAGAAAAACTGAGCAAACAACTTATGCAGTTTATTAATAACATAGTTTGGGGGGTTTACAGCAGATAACAGATGAATTGGTAAACTCTGCAGTACACTAGAAATTAGGACTGCCCTGCCTCCTATAGAAAGCAATTTTCCTTTCCATGACTGTAATCTGTCAAGAACCTTTGTGATCATTAGCTGGTAATAATCAAACCTCCTTCTTGCATAAAATATAGGGCATCCTAGATAAGTAAATGGGAAATCCTTACTTCCAATACCAGTAATTCTCTCAACTTTCCTTACTACTTCTGGATCTGTAAGGTGATGCATATAGATAGCAGACTTGTTCTTATTCACCAACTGGCCAGAAGCAGCTTCATAGAGATATAATATCTCCATAATCAGCCTCAGTGATATGGCATCTGAAGAGGAAAAGATGATGGTATCATCTGCATAAGCAAGGTGATTTATTTTTGGACTCCACTTTGGCAGTCCAAATCCACAGAAATAGAGATTTTGATGTAGTGAATTCAATCCCCTAGAAAGAGCCTCAGCAGCTAGAATAAAAAGTGTTGGAGACAATGGATCCCCTTGCTT
>NW_017688122.1:5271-6011 GCF_001879085.1 Nicotiana attenuata
GAATTATTTTTTGTTGTAATAGGGGGTTGGGTAGAGGGCGTAGGGGGCTGACCAGCCGGAAAACCAGGCTGGCCGCCGGCCAGATTGGCCATGGCAGATGATCTCAGCTTTCTCTCTCTAAATCGCCTTTTCTAGAGAGAAGGCAGAGAAAATCGCTCTGGGGTGATCGGGTTTAGGTTGGGGTTAGGGTTTTTTTTTTAAGCAATCCACTAGGCATAGCCTAGGGCTAGTTTTATTATAAATAAACAAACAAGCACAATGTCATGTAATCCTAACGGATGTACGAAAAAGGAATAAAATTCTACATAAAACCTATTATCAAAATTGAGCATTATACTCAAAATTGATATCACAAGAGATCTATTAAAAAATGTATCAAAATTAGCCCAATAAAATCTTCCTGAAATGCCCAATAACGCTGGCCCATCATAAGATGCATCAGCCCAATTCAAAGTTGCAAATGTATTGCAGAAATAGCCACAGCTCTCTCCAAATTCACTGCTCTCCTTAAATTGCATATGTAGCCACCATGATATAATAATTGCCCATTGCACAAACACCCAGTCCAGCATTACTGGGTATATTAATACAGTCCATTTCGCAATATGGCCCAAATTCATATTCCGGCCCAGTTTCATCAGCTTGTAATTGTACCAGGCCCAGTCCACTATGATTACCGATTTGCATGAATAACCAACGAAAAGCCCAATTTCCTCTCTTTGAATTTGCAAAATTAGCCA
>NW_017688123.1:0-898 GCF_001879085.1 Nicotiana attenuata
ACCAGCATTTATACCTACTTCTCCTGGGAATACAAAGAGAAGGAAGGATGGGGCAAGTAACACAAAAAATATGCCAGCTGTTAGTGTAAATCAGGCAGGAATCAACAACCAAAAAGGGATGGAAGAAAATAAAAATAAAGTCAGCACAGATCAGAAGGTGAAGGAATCCACTACAGCATGGGTACAAAGAGCCTTTAAAATAAATGAGGTTGGAATAAATACCTCAGTTCAAGAGGTACCATCTCAAGACACTATGGTGGAGGCAAATCTGGCACAAAATAATCAGGAGGAAAATATAGTGGATACTGACTTTGAAGTGTTCAAAAGTAATGAAAAGATCAAATGGAGTGGAAGCAAGCTATGGGCAAATCAGACTGAAGAGGATGCAGATGAAGGACAAATACCTGATGCAATGCAAAGTGAGGAGGAAGATGGTGGGGATACATTAGAAGAGGAGGATCCAAGTGTAAATGATAAACAAAAAGATACAGTGGCTAAGGCAGTAGTTAATGATGAGGCAGATCTACAGCAGCTAAACAAGGAGAAAATAAGTACCAATGATGAGAATATAGGGAACACTTTGGAAACTAATAAGGTGGTGGATGGTTGCAACATTGATCCAGGGGGAACAACTTCTGACCATATTGGTGGTGCAGATGCAGATCCAACTCCAGTTCTTAAGACCAATAAGGGTCAGGTTGTACAAAAATCACAGCAGAGTCCAAATGTGGTAGTTGATAAAGAAAGGGAAGCAGCAGAAGTGAACAACAAGAAGAAAATGCAAGAGTTAACTGGAACCATAGATCCATTGGCTCTTACACAAGTGCAGAAGACTAATTTGCAGGTTGATAATGCTGCAGTTATTACTGGGGCACCTCAGAGGGTCACTGAGAAAGCA
>NW_017688123.1:5788-6011 GCF_001879085.1 Nicotiana attenuata
AAGAGACTAATTGACAAGTATATCATACAAGTATACGAGATCTTTTTGTACAAACATTACATCACTGTCAGACATACAGAACAAGCATGCACAGCTTTTAGGGCTTTTATTTGCACATTTTGCAGACAGTAAAATCATCAATTATAGTGATTTTAACTGGATGATGCAAAAGGAGAAGGAAATAGAGAAGGAGAAGAGCTACAACAAGGAAATACATCCAGGT
>NW_017688124.1:0-942 GCF_001879085.1 Nicotiana attenuata
GCGCACATGATCCTTTTATATTTAATCATATCAATCCAAGGTTCGGATATGAACACATGGGCTAATATTTAAAGTTCGTCTAAAACCTTTCTAGCGTATTCATGATTTGTTTCTTTCCTAAATTTGAGATTATTTTGGAGCCATAATTGATGGATATGAAAATCAGTGAAGAAGTATGTGAATTTAGTTGCAAGAATTATTAGCAAGTTACTTTGAATTATTCACAACTCAACAAGTTTGTACGATCCTATCTTGGACATTTTACTAAAATTAACTATAGATAAAACACAAAGGTTCAACAATAAGAAATATCTAATAGACAAATACATAACAGAATAGTTAATTAAAAATGTAATCTAAAATATATTTGTATTAAAAAAGTAAATGTTAAAATAGATCTTTGTAAATTAACGTAATCTTTCTATTTGTACCAAGCCAAATATGGTATGCCTATTTCAACTTAAGGCAACCAAACCCAAAAATATATTTAAAGACTTATCAAATAATCCAACACCCAAAAATTAATTTAGGATAATTAACCAATTTTTTTTCCTTTTAGCTTAAACAAACCCAAAAATTGAATCATATCAATAAAATTTACAAAAAAAAATAATACTAATAAACAATGCATCCTATTACCTGATAGTATTATAACAGAACTCACAAAATCTCAATGCATCACATAGACGACAAAGGAAACTAAGAAAAATAATAGAATGAGAACACTTATATATTTGAAGAATAAATACAGAAAAGGTAAAGATATGCAAAGAACCTTTAGAAGCTTTCCAATGTCAAAAATATAATTTCCAGCAACTACAATATATGAGCGACAATTGTAACCGCGAATTGAATCTTGAAACTGGACTGAACTCTCCTTTTTCCAAATAAAATTATTCCTCTTTTTAAAATCTCCTAAAGCTAATGTTTCTCTGCATATAA
>NW_017688124.1:4547-6011 GCF_001879085.1 Nicotiana attenuata
TACAGGCTCGACCCTATGAACAACTTCCTGTGACGTATCGAGTTCGATTCTGCTTGGTGCCCGATTCTGGAGTTGCGCTATTGCAGCCTGCTGAGTTTGTAGCATATCAAATATCATTCGAAGGCTGATTCTGCATTCTTAATCATTTTGCGCGTTCTGATCGGCTGCCCGGGCGTCTCTTCGGACGCTATTTTCAGGGTCGGCGCCTAAATCTCCATGAATGGCGACACGAGAACTGACATCAACCGGATCTACGGCCTGTGGTGCGTCGTAATTGATGGGAGGCACTCCGTTTCCCAGGGTGACTACGTGCTCGTTTTCGCCATGAAGACCAAGGCCGGTATCAATATGAGTGGGTACTGCTTGAGAGTTCGGCATGTTGGTTCCTGAAATAAAAAATACTCACAAGAACAAGCGTACAAGCAGTATGCGTTATGAAGGTTAAAATATTAAGCAATCACTATTATCCTTAGCCCCACGGCCCACGGTGGGCGCCAAACTGTTTACCCTAAAAATCGAGTAACAATTAAACTTGTAATGTGGTTTTAAGGATACGTGATTTCACTTAATACCAATTGATTAACTTAGAGATAAATGATGGGGATTGACAAGAATGTAAAACAATCTCGATAGTAGTGAAGTAAGAACAATTAAAGAGCAGTAAGTTGATGAGCAGAAGAAAGAAATATTATATTGCCTTGATATTCGTGAATGTAAGGTGTTTACGGATGATGGGGACCCCCCTTTATATACTAGAGGAATCCTAATTATAGTACAATTCTAATTACGGAAGTAAATCTCATGATTGGTACAAATAACCGCCCTTAATTTGATCTGTTCCGAGATTTCCGTCGTAATCTTCGACCAGTTACGCACATCTCGTCTTTCCGTTATTGCACTTCACTCGATGTCGGTCATACTTAATCCTGATTGCTGCTGGCCTCGGTCTCATCGGACACTTCGATCTTTAGACTCGATGATTCGTGTCCGAGCTCGGGCCTGATTCGTTACGAGGCTATCTCCGATGCAACTTCCTTGTCTCGATCAAATAGTAAAAATGGGTAAGCCCGATTTTGACCGTATACAGTAGTACACAAGTGCAAGATCCAGCAAAATGTTAGGTGGATCTGGGGTATGTTACATGGTACGATAAAAGATCTTGTGTGAATGATGGACTTGAGAGACCCGCGAAGAGGTCGCACGTCCAGAATTTCAATGACAGAATGCAAGAATAATGGACCTGGGGAGAGAAGAAAAAGATTATCGGGCCAATATTGCGAAATTACAAGAAAAGGTGAGAGCCCTCAGTTTTGAAAAAGAGTTGCAAGCCCAAGAAGATGAGGGAGAAAGAAAAAAGTTGATCCGTGAGAATGACGCCCTCAAAGACCAGCTCCAACAAATCAAAAGCGCACCCTGAGTACAAACCCGAAGCTGGAAAGACCAAAAGACCATCGCAAATCTGAG
>NW_017688125.1:0-642 GCF_001879085.1 Nicotiana attenuata
ACATCGACGACATATTGGACATATCAAAAAAGGAAAGCAGACTATATCTACCACTTGAAAGAGGCCTTCGGAATATTAAGGCAGTACGGCATGAAACTGAACCCCGAAAAATATGCCTTCGGCGTAACCTCGGGCAAATTTCTGGATTTCTTGGTGTCACGGAGAGGCATCGAAGTCAATCCAGAACAAATCAAAGCCATGTTGGGATACCTGAAGTGCTAACCAGCAAGAAGCAGGTGAAAAAACTGACCGGCCGTATAGCCGCCCTGTCGAGATTCATCTCACGGTTGTGGCATATGCCATGTTCTTAAGAATAACTTGATGCAGAGTACAAAGATATAGGAGGAATGCCGTACCTGGGCTGCATTTCTTCAATAGTACGGCCCGTCAGGTAATTCTTTGGCTACGATTTGGGAATTCCCTACGCTCTCGTTTCCTGACTTATTCGTGTTGGCAGGTCGGAGCGCTCCTAAGAAGAAGAGAAAGAGCGTCGTCACCTTACCTGGGGCGGGGACTGATTCTGAAGATGGGTATATACCCTGTGGTTCGCCTAGTGAGGGCGCTGCGGGGGTTCCTCAACCGCTGCCCGTGGTGGCGTCCATGAGGGGAGCGACTCCTTCAATGCCATCCCCACGGGCTGTG
>NW_017688125.1:5207-6011 GCF_001879085.1 Nicotiana attenuata
TCCACTAAGGTTTTGCTAATATAGTAAATAGGAGATTGCGTACCTTCGTTTTCACGAACTAGGACTGCGCTGATGGCGACCTCGGATACGGCCAAATATACCAGCAGGGGCTCGCCTGGATTTGCATTAGCCAGCAGTGGCGGCGAAGATAGGTACGCTTTCAATTTTCTTAAGGCCTCGACGCATTCCTCATTCCACTGTAACCCATTGTCCTTTCTCAGCACATTGAAAAACTTATGGCATCTGTCGGAGGATCGTGAGATGAACCTAGACAAGGCGGCTATTCGCCCCGTCAGCTTTTGCACCCGCTTTTTGCTGTTCAGTATCTCGGGTATTGCGTCTATCGCCTGGATCTGATCTGGATTGACTTCGATACCTCGTTGTGATACGAGAAACCCTAAGAATTTTCCTGAGGCCACGCCGAAAGCGCATTTCTCGGGGTTCAGTTTCATCCCGTACCTTCTCAATATCTCGAAGGCTTCTTTCAGATGGTCGATGTGGTCCTCTTTTCTTGTCGACTTTACCAGAATGTCGTCGATATAGACTTCCATAGTCTTACTGAGCTGCTCTTTGAACATTTTGGTGACCAGTCTCTGGTACGTAGCCCCTGCATTTTTGAGCCCGAAGGGCATTACCTTGTAGCAGTAAGTCCTTTGGTGGGTGATGAAAGTTGTCTTCTCTTGGTCCTCCTCGGCCATCATGATTTGATTGTAGCCGGAGTAGGCGTCTAGGAAGCTCAGTAGTTCGTGTCCTGCAGTGGCGTCGATCAGCTGGTTGATGTGGGGTAGTGGGAATGATCCTTTG
>NW_017688126.1:0-793 GCF_001879085.1 Nicotiana attenuata
ATGGTGACGGACCCCTGGACCAAACCCTTGATTCCACTACCGCCACTTCTTCTTTCTTCTTCTTGCCCAACACTCCTCCGGTGCCGCTTTGAATGGCCTGCGTGGTTGCTTTGAGTTCTGAGTAGCTCATAATTTTGTTGGACTTGAGACCCTCTTCTACCATGCTTCCCATCTTTACAACTTCATTGAAAGTTTTCCCCACAGCGGACACCAGATGGCCATAGTAGGTTGGCTCTAGAGCCTGAAGGAAATAATCCACCATCTCATTCTCTTTCATCGGGGGATTAACCCTTGCTGCTTGCTCTCTCCAACGGAACCCGTACTCTCTAAAGCTTTCTCCGGGCTTCTTCTCGATTTTGGTCAATGATAGACGTTCTGGGACGATTTCGAGGTTGTACTGAAAATGACATGCAAAAGCTTGAGCTAAGTTATCCCAGGTGTACCACCGAGCATGATCTTGTCTTGTATACCACTCCAACGCCGCTCCACTTAAGCTTTGACTAAAGTAGGCCATTAATAGCTCATCCTTTCCTCCAGCCCCCCTCATCTTGCTGCAGAAACCCCTCAGGTGGGCCACCGGATCACCATGGCCGTCATATAAGTCGAACTTGGGTAGTTTGAATCCCACTGGCAATTGGACGTCAGGAAATAAGCACAAGTCCTTGTAGGCCGCGCTCACTTGACCCCCGAGTCCTTGCATATTCTGAGGACTGCTCAACTTTTGACTTTTCATATCATCTCCTCTTGTCCGGTTTTTGTGAGGTTTCTCTTCTTCGGTCTGAGAGTATTAAAA
>NW_017688126.1:5109-6011 GCF_001879085.1 Nicotiana attenuata
TCCCCAGCAGAGTCGCCAGAGCTGTCACACCTCCTTTTTTACTTACTACACCCGGGAAGGGTATAATAAAGGGAGCTATTTCCAATTTGAAGTGACAATCGGAACGGGATTTATTATTAACATTCAGAGTCGCCACTTGGGAGATTAATGGTGTCCCAAGTCACCGGTTGAATCCCGATCCGAGGAAATTATGACTCTGTTAACAGTCCGCGAACCAGAACTCCGAGTAAGGAATTCTGTTAACCCTGGGAGAAGGTATTAGGCATTCCCGGGTTCCGTGGTTCTAGCACGGTCGCTCTACTGTTGTATTTGCTTTTACCTGATTTTAAAACATGTTCTAACCTACGTGCCCTTTATTAATAAACCGCTTTTATTTATATTTTTCATTTTTAAAAGAATTGCAACGTCGTGAAAATGCGTCTTGAACCACGTCGCACCAGTGCACCCGTGGTTGTCAACACATTTCGAGTCCGTTGAGATTTGGATTTGGGTCACATAAATGTGCACCCGTATTTAGGAAGGTAAATTTATTTAAAATACGCGCCTAAAGTAGCTAGCGTGTTATTATCTTTGGGGGAAGGCCGTGAAATTCGCTAAACGGCACGTCCCGAGATCTAAAATATTTTATGTAAGTATTTAAAGAGGGCCATGCAATTCACGTATTCTTGTTTGGCGCGGCGCGCCTCATTTTTATTTGAGGCCTTTCTAAAAGAGGCTACGGTTCTCTATTAAGGGATTTTCTCTAAAGGGCTTTAATTAACGGGCCCAAAGCTTAAATCTAAACTAAGTCTACGATTTGAAAGAACAAGAGTCCTTAATATATTTGCTTCAAATCTGGCCCAGTAGAAGAAAGGCCAAAACTACCATTTCAGGGTCGGCTATTTAGCCTTGGGCCTCAACGC
>NW_017688127.1:0-3164 GCF_001879085.1 Nicotiana attenuata
TTTTAGGGCCTTAGAACACAGAATTGACAGAAAAATCAAGTGATGAGACAAACTCGACCTCGTTTGAATTTACAACAAGACAAATTCGACCTCGCTCGAATCAACAAGTCTAAATTCGACCTCGCTCGAATTAGCAAGACAAATTCAACTTCGCTCGAATCAACAAGTCTAAATTCGACCTCGCTCGAATTAGCAAGTCAAATTCGACCTCGCTCGAATTAAGTAAGCTACATTCGACCCCGCTCGAATTAACTACAGAAAGTCGTGGACTTATCGCAAGAAGATCCTAGAAATTCGAAAAGAAAAAAAAGGAAAGGCCAAAGACGTACAACCAAGGATAAATCAATTGTTCCATTCAAAGGAAAAATAGCATCTTACAAAGGGCCAAAAGGGGGGGCCCACCCAACTAACTAAGTACAGAAAAACTAAATACAAGAGGAAAAATTAAGTACAAAAGCTTCACTCAGCATCATCCCCATCCACGTTGTCATCTCTCTCCCTGCTCGGTTCAGCGACTTCACCTCCACCGTCACCTTTTCCGCCAATTCAACACTTAGACCGGACGTAGGAGAAGTCGAAGACAACAATTGCGCCCTCTTAGCCTCGAGAGCAAAAATTTGATCACCCAGGCTCGAGACGTCTCTGTCAATCCCGCTAATTCGCTCATCAAGTCGCGCCTCCCATAGAGCAGTTGTTTCTATATCAGTTGCACGTTCAGAACTGAGAACACGGATAGAGTCTTCCAGTGCTGCAGCCCTCGCTGAGGCCGCTACTCGGGCTCCCTCAGCCCTCTCCAGCTCGTCGTCTTCCTTTCCAACTCGGTCACCTTTTCCGCCAATTCAACACTTAGACCGGTGACTCTACTGGCACTCTGTTTAAGCTCCGCCCGCAGGGCCATCACCTTCGCCTGAAGATCAGCACACCCGGCCGCAACACCCTTGCCCATTTCGAGCTCTTCTTCTTTAGCCTTAAGCAGCCCCTCGAGTTCGCTGCATCTGCCAATGGACCACATCAGGTCCTCGTCGTTCAGCTCCAACTCCCTAAGGCATTTTGCGGCACTTGTCACAGCATCGGTGGTACTTCGAAACCATTTTCTGAAAAGCAGAAGCCCGCCTCTCCTAGCGGCGGATACTCTCAGTCTCCAAAATGAAAGTCTGAAAAAAGAAGAGAGAACAGAAAGAGAAAGTCAGCAAGAGTGGAAGACGTAAAACGAAGAAAGCAATAAACTCACCCTCAAAGCCATTCCGGCTACGCCCCGTGATAGGCCAACATCGTTGATCTCCTGAAGGAACCCGCTTTCAGTAGCGGAACAAAGAAGGGAAAATTGGGGAACCAGGCCCAGCGTGTCCTCCAACAAATCGCAATTCGAAGAAATCTCGATCACGCGGGAGGAATCATCCGTTCCCGCCTACACCCGAGTGAACCCCGCCTCAAACATGCTTATGTCTTCAGGATCAATATCTGAACCAGATTCATAGTCATCTCTAACCGCGCCCTTCACCCTCTCGCTGGCCGAAGAGGGAGCACGGGCCTGTTGAGAAGTCGATGACCACTCGAAATGATCGTAGCGGCCTCCGAGCTCTGCCCCTACCACAGTAGACTCCATCACGTCGGAAACGGGCACCACCTCCACGCCCGAAGGGGATACGGTCTCCTCATCTAAATTAGCATCACCAGCAGGTTCAGACTGCCAAAACGAGATCACCCCTCGAAGGCCCCTCGATCCTGGGTACTCCATCAGCTCTTATTCTCCGTCTATTTAATAGAGCTTCTTCGCCATCGTCCTGAGACGATTCGTCTACCAAATGAACTGCGGGAATCAAGCTTCCGCTTGACGAGCAACCTTGCGACGGCCAAGTACGGGAGGGGTCGTAGTCTGTAAAGTAGCAGCGGCCTGAACGCTCTCACTTGCAGCCGCAATCACTGCAGTCCGATCAAGAGACTCGACTGATGGAAAGCAGGTATGAGAGCCCTCGCCCTCCCCGTGACCCGCCGACCTACCAACGAGAGAAGCTTAAACCAAAGAGGAAATAGGGGGGGAGGAAAATATAGGGCAAAGGGAAAGTGACCAAGGGCAAGACGAGATGACTCACCAGTAGAAGGTCTACGCCCGAATATCTCGTAGAACAACGACCATTCACGAATCCCAATCGTATGGGGCAAAACCTGGCTCACCCACTTGCGAATATCAGCGACTACCGGAGGAGGTGCCTTCTCGGCTGCAAAATAGAGAAAAAGGAAAAGAAGAACAATCAGGTCACCGGAAGGGGACAACGAGAAGCCGTGTAAAAAAAACTTACGGGCATAATTCCACTCCTCAGGAAATCCGTTAGGATTTGACACCACGTGCTCCGTCCTCACAAAGAAAAAGTTTTCCCAAAAGCGGCGATTAGTCTTATCATCCATCTTGACCACCAAGCCCTTGGTCTCGCGGTGACGAAGATGTATCAAAGTACCCCCCTGTAATAACTGGGTACGAAGAGGTGAAGCAAGTGACGGAGAGAAATCCCCCGGCCGGCCAGTTTCGCGTACTTGGTAAGCATGAGGAAGAGCTTATACATATACGGAGATAGCTGAGCCGGGCACACCCCATAATAGCGAGAGAAGTCCTCCGCCAAGGAAGGAAGGGGAAGTGTGTAACCGATGACAAACGGGTACGCATAAAACGTGTTGTACCCCGTGCTATGTATCTGTACGATACCCGCGAGAATGAGTTCAACGAGGTCAAGAATCCTCCACTTAGCCTTAAGCGCAGCAAGCGCCGCAGCATCCATAACGGAAATGACGGGCTCAGGATCGGCGTCAGGCAAGTTCTTGAAATCAGTCCTGGCTCTCCCCGGGCGTGGAATTATCTCATCCACAGTGGGAAACTTCTCATCTTCTACAACGGTTGTCCCTTCTTCATGGGAGAGCATATCCGTTACCGACGCAATGGTACATGCGACTCTACCGGAGTTAGAAGGTGCACTAACCATATTTTCTTTGGTTATGGAGATGATAAGTGCTAAGGTGGAGGGGGTAACAATGGAAAGAAACTTCAAAAGAAGAGAGATGGAGACGCAAGAATTTGAAGAGGGAGGAAAGAAATGCTTGGAGTTTTTTCGAATAATTTATAGGAAACACAACAACCTAAACGAGAAGTTCTCTTCTCTATTTATAAGAAT
>NW_017688127.1:5475-6011 GCF_001879085.1 Nicotiana attenuata
TAGTACCTAGAATCATCCGTGCTGCTACGCCCAGTAGGCAGCTAGAGGTACATATACATGTAGCAACAAAAATGCACAGAAGTGTAGTATGAGTACGTAAACAACGTGTACTCAATGAGTATCCCGCCTAATCTCGAAGAAGTAGAGACGAGATGGTCAACTTCGACACTTACTAGTGGTCTAATAATGATGTCAATATTACATTAAATCGTGAATCTCTACCAACATGATTTTTATCAAATAGTTCACTCACATCATCAAGAGTGGTGAACCTGCTTTTAGCGTTTTGGTTTCAAGGTTCCTCTTGGGAGAGTCATTCCCTTTGGCCGTTTACTTATCTCTAATTCCCATCATCGGTGGTTGTGGTCTTTCTGCTCTTACAGAGTTGAACTTCAACTGGATTGGTAATTAATCAACTTTTAATGGTTAAGACTTGAATTCCCCATCATTTGTATTGATTTTCTTGCCTGCGGCATGGTAAAACATTTGTAATGTTATTATCCTCGTATACTCATAAATCTTTTGAACATTGATGG
>NW_017688128.1:0-1422 GCF_001879085.1 Nicotiana attenuata
TGGCGACACGAGGCATATTTCTAGGTATTGCCCTCGAGCTTCGAGCAGTTCTCAGCAGCAGGGTCCCCATCCTATGATTCAGGCACCAGATGTTCCACAGGACGCCAAGCCAGCCAGAGGCGGGGTTAGAGGTACTAGAGGTGGAGGTAGAGGTCATAGAGGTGGAGCTCAGACCGCCAAAAGTGGAGGCCAGCCAGTAGCAGGCCGTCCCAGAGAGGTAGATCAGAGTGGTGGGGCCCAACCCCGATGTTATGCTCTTCAGGCCAGGCCCGAGGCAGAGGCTTCAGATGCAGTCATTACAGGTACGGTTTTGGTTTGTGATAGAGGTGCTTCTGTGTTGTTTGATCCGGGGTCTACGTATTCGTATGTGTCATCCTATTTTGCCCCGTATTTGGTCATGCCTAGTGATGCATTGGGTATTCCTGTTTATGTGTCTACGCCGGTGGGTGATTCCATCGTGGTCAATCGAGTCCATCGCTCTTGTGTTGTGGTGATTGGGGGTCTGGAGACTCGTGTAGATCTGTTGCTTTTAGATATGGTCGACTTTGATATTATATTAGGGATGGACTGGTTATCACCCTATCACGCTATCTTGGACAGCCATGCCAAGACTGTGACCTTAGCTTTACCGGGTATGCCTCGTTTAGAGTGGAGAGGAACTCCTAGTCACTCTACCCGTAGTGTTATATCGTATGTGAAGGCTCGGCGTATGGTCGAGAAGGGGTGTTTGGCCTATTTAGCCTATGTTCCGGATTCCAGTGCTGAGGTTCCCTCTATTGGTTCTGTGCCCGTTGTTTGTGAGTTCTGGCTGAGTTCAGTTGCATTTTTGGGTCACGTCGTATCAGTAGAGGGTATTCAGGTGGACCCAATGAATATAGAGGCAGTCAAGAACTAGCCTAGACCAGCATCAGCTACGGAGATCCGGAGTTTCTTGGGGTTGGCAGGCTACTATCGACGGTTCGTGGAGGGGTTTTCATCCATTACAGCCCCGATGACCAGATTGACCCAGAAGGGTGCCCAGTTCAGATGGTCGGATGATTGTGAGTCGAGCTTTCAGAAGCTCAAGATAGCTCTGACTACGACACCGGTGATAGTTTTGCCCACAGGTTCAGGGCCTTATACAGCTATTGTGATGCTTCCCGTGTTGGGCTTGGTGTAGTGTTGGTGCAGGATGGCAAGGTCATTGCCTATGCCTCGAGGCAGTTGAAGATTCACGAGAAGAACTATCTGGTTCATGATCTAGAGTTGGCAGCCATAGTTCACGCATTGAAGATTTGGAGGCATTATCTATATGGCGTGGCATGTGAGGTGTTCACTGATCACAAGAGTCTTTAGTACTTGTTCCAGCAAAAGGAGTTGAATTTGAGGCAGAGGAGGTGGTTGGAGTTGTTGAAAGATTATGATGTCACCATTTTATATCAC
>NW_017688128.1:5117-6011 GCF_001879085.1 Nicotiana attenuata
TATATAACTGCACAGGTTTAATTGGTAGTCCGGTCCTAGCCTCGTCACTACTTCGCCGGGGTTAGGCTAGGCACTTACCAGCACATGGGGTCGGTTGTACTGATACTACACTCTGTGCTATTTTGCACTGATCCAGGGTTTGGACAGCAGCAGCAGTAGCGTGGGAGCAGGCCTTCAGTCCAGCGAGACATCGAGGTAGCCCTGCAGGCGTCCGCAGGCCCAACGTCTCCTCTATCCTTTATTTTAGTCTGTTATCTCATTTTATTCGAGACAAACAGTTTATGTTCTCTTTCAGGCGATTGTATTTAGTATTCTTAGTAGTTCGTGAGTATTGTGACACCAGTCTTGGGTAGAGGCCTTTATTGAAATTTTTCGCATTTCTATTCAGTTTTATATAACATTGAGACTTCCGCTTATTATGTAATTTCGCTACTTTTGTATTATTGCGGATAATTGTTGAAAGGAATTATGTTATTTATGAAAAAGTAATTAAATTTGGCTTGCCTAGCTCCCATTAGTAGGCGCCATCACGACTCCCGAGGGTAGAAAATCCGGGTCGTGACACCGTCAGTTTGCAACTTAAGCACATTTGCAACATTAATTCATAACTTATATATTTGTCTTGCAGTTCCTCTGATATTACAATATAATAGGTTTCAAATTATGAGAGAAAAGAAAACGACTGCTAAACCTAAAAGGAACGAAGAGAAGTCTCCAATTTTAGTAGGTTTTTGTATTATGAGGAAAAAAAGGTCTCCCTCTCATGCACAATTCTGAACAATTAAAACAAGTGCCACATCATTAGCATGTCAGTTTTTAGTTTTGTGTCATTTGAAGCCAAACGCCTCACCAATTATTAATCGACCCATCTCCCTAAAACCTGCCGCTCTTTTT
>NW_017688129.1:0-1357 GCF_001879085.1 Nicotiana attenuata
GATGGGGTTAGATGATGCCTCAAAGATGAATCTGATTCAGCTGTGGGGGAGTTGCATAGCCAGACCGTACAGTGAAATCCAAATCTTGCTAAATATCTTCACGGCTAATGATCATAATTGGCAAGGTGAGGGTGATTCACGAAAGGCAATTAAGCAAAAATCAGCTGGATTACTTGAGCTTGACGACTTGTCAACCATGAGAGCCGATATTGCAAAGTTGGCTAATCAGATGACTAGGATGATGATGCAGCAACCACAAACAATGCAACATGTACAACAAATGGCTAATTTCTACGAATTATGTGGTGACAATCATATGAGTGACATGTGCCCTACGAATCCTGAATCTATATACTATGTAGGGCAGCAGAACAGAGGTCCATCGAATCAGCATGCACAGTACGGGAATTCTTACAATCCAAATTGGAAGAATCATCCCAACTTCTCATGGGGAGGAAATCAGCAGAATCAGAATCATTATAGACCCCAAGAGAATTTCAATCCACCTCAGAAGCCACCCCAACAAATGGAAGAGAGTACAAATGATTTGCTAAAGAAGTTGTTGCTTGACAATCAGCAGCTTAGAACCGATTTCAGAAATCTTGAAAGGCAAATGGGGCAGTTGGCAACGAATCAAAACACCAGACCTGCAGGCGCTCTCCCCAGTGATACAGAAAAGAACCCTTAAGTGAATGCAGTTACACTCAGAAACGGGAAAGAGCTGGAGGAAGTGCCAAAGAAAAGAAAAGACAAGGCCACACCCGAGGGGGAGTTGATACCTAAGGAAATGCATGAATCAAAGAATATTGATGCAATTCCAGAGCTAGTGGAGGCTGCAAGGCCACCGCCACCTTTCCCCCAGAGATTGCAGAAAAAAAATGATGATCGCATGTTCAACAAATTTCTCTCCATGCTGAGCCAGATTCAATTAGATATTCCACTTGTTGATGTACTGCATGAAATTCCAAAGTATGCTAAGTACATAAAAGATATAGTGGCTCACAAGAGAAGATTGACTGAATTTGAGACAGTTGCACTTACTGAGGAGTGCACCTCAAGGGTCCAGAACAAGCTTCCTCAAAAGCTTAAGGATCCTGGCAGTTTCACCATTCCTGTGCGCATTGGTAATATTGATGTGGGTCGTGCTCTTTGCGATTTGGGGGCGAGTATAAATCTGATGCCCTTATCTTTGTTCAAGCAATTGGGCCTGGGAGCTCCAAGGCCAACTACTGTGATGTTGCAGCTGGCTGATAGATCAATAGCACACCCCGAGGGTGTGATTGAAGATGTGTTGCTGCAAATTGGAAAATTTATCTTCCCAGCTGACTTCATTATCCTGGATATGAGGCTGACGAAC
>NW_017688129.1:5139-6010 GCF_001879085.1 Nicotiana attenuata
TGTTATTCAATTCGAGGTTGAAGCTCTTTCCTGGAAAGCTTAAATCTCGTTGGTCAGGCCCTTTCGTTGTGGTAAGTGTGAAGCCTCATGGAGCTGTGGAGTTGCGGGATATGAGCTCAAATGGTACCTTCTTGGTAAATGGCCAGCGGATAAAACATTATTGGGGTGGTGACATTGCACGTCACAAGACCTCGATGGACCTGTCGGATGCTTGAAAACGTGTTGCGTCGTGCCGCGACGTTAAATCAGGCGCTGGATGGGAGGCAACCAATTGAATTGTTGTAACCGTCGTGCCACGACAATAACTAAGGCGTTGTTTGGGAGGCAACCCAATGATAGTTGTAGTGTTATTTGTGAGTTTTATAGCATGCTAACCAATGCAGGT
Organism: Nicotiana attenuata; assembly: GCF_001879085.1. NCBI lineage: Eukaryota > Viridiplantae > Streptophyta > Magnoliopsida > Solanales > Solanaceae > Nicotiana > Nicotiana attenuata. Next base: position 5,525 of record NW_017688129.1, read on the forward strand.
GACAAAGGGGCAGGCGAAAAGACCATCGACCATGGTGAACACAGGTGAAAAAAGTGGAAAAACATGTTGCCCAGTAGCACGATCACGCTACATTTCGTGCTAAAGCTCGCGCTAACTGGGTTACATTCTGCCTAAGTTGCACAAAATTAGCGCGAACACGCTAGGCTTCGCGCTACAGTTCGCGCTAAGGCTCGCGCTAAAAGTGTAACATTCTGTCTGGACTAGCGCGATCGCGCTAGCTTCGCGCTAGTGTTCGCGCTAGTCCCGCCCCAGAAATCACTGGGTTTGGTCGTTTTAAAGTTTTTGTTTTCCTTTTTCTTCTTTAGTCTAACTTAATTCCCCCCCCCCCTCCAGTCTATTTCCCCACCGCATAACTCCTCCCCAAAACTCACGCACCCCTCTCCCCAAAACTCACACACCCTCTCCCAACCACCTTCCCCAATCTCCCAACTTCTCACGACTCTCACTTCCCCACCACGCTCACAC
>NW_017688130.1:0-967 GCF_001879085.1 Nicotiana attenuata
GATGACGAGGCTTTGACATCGAGGACCCCTTGCTGCATGCTTGACAAACTTGAATGAAGTGAATTGTGAGGATTTGGGGGAATGGGTGTTGGCACTAGAAGGTAAAGGGTTCGGGGAGAGAAATCTGGAGTTTGAGCCCTTGCACTTAGAAAAGAGAGAGACCCCTCCAGCTAAACCATCAATCGAAGAACCCCCTAAGCTGGAATTAAAGCCTTTGCCATCCCATCTCAGGTATGAATTTTTGGGCCCTGACTCCACATTACCTGTTATTATCTCATCTGGTTTGTTAGACGTGCAGGTTCAACAGCTTTTACAGGTACTAAGGGAGTGCAAAACTGCCATTGGGTGGACCATGGCAGATATCAAGGGGATCAGCCCCGCCTACTGCATGCACAAAATTCTGCTGGAAGAGGGGCACAAACCTTCCAGGGAACATCAGAGACGGCTAAATCCAAACATGAAGGAAGTGGTGAAGAAAGAAGTGATAAAATGGTTGGATGCGGGAATCATTTTTCCAATTTCTGACAGTAGCTGGGTTAGCCCAGTTCAATGTGTGCCTAAAAAGGGTGGCATGACGGTGGTAAAGAATGACAACAATGAACTTATATCAACCAGAACCGTCACAGGCTGGAGAATCTGCATGGATTATAGAAAGTTGAATCTGGCCACCAGAAAAGACCACTTCCCACTTCCTTTCATTGATCAAATGCTGGATAGATTGGCAGGGAGGTCACACTTTTGCTTCTTGGATGGGTACTCAGGGTACAATCAGATCTCCATTGCCCCTGAGGATAGAGAAAACGACCTCCTTCACATGCCCGTACGAAATTTATGCCTTCGAGGAGGACTGCCCTTTGGTCTATGCAATCGCACCCGCCACATTCCAAAGGTGCATGATGGCCATATTTACTGACATGGTAGAAGATATAATGGAGGTGTTCATGGATGACTTCTCAGTGGTGGGGAA
>NW_017688130.1:5199-6010 GCF_001879085.1 Nicotiana attenuata
GTACCTCCCCCTTGGTTTTTCTTTTGACCACGGTTCTTTTCCAAGGGTTTTTCTTGAACCGGGTTAGGTAGATTTTTCTTTTTGAAGTTTAAGAATAAATGGGTGAAGGTCAGAATGTAACCTCAAATGTGTACGCTTGCATAGAAAAGAACTTGAGTGTGTGACATCTAAGCTTGTTTGTAGACTCATAATATATGCCTTAATTTTGCACATCTTGTCTTGCCTGAACACTCGTATGATTGTGTTGATGAACTGATTCGGAATGAGTTACATGCTAAGTGTGTGTGAGATGTTACTTGCATCTAATGTTTGCGTATGATACCTAGAACTTGCCCTGTGTGTTTGCAAAGCGAAATAGAAGTCGTTTAGTTTTAGAGATGATTGAGGCATTTCTTTGTTTAACCCTTTATGCTTGAAAATCCACCTGTGCATATTACCATTGTTAACCCCTTTGAGCCTGAAACCTTTTCTTTGATAACCCTATAATGATCTAAATTGTGGTGTTTAAATACGCTAATTGAATTCTTCCCTCCTAGAAGCACTTGAAGCACTAAAGTATATACAAAAGTCAAAGTGTGGGGTGGGGAGAAAAGAAAGAAAAAAAAAAAAAACGAGAAAAGGGGAAAATCAAGAATGAAAGGTCTGAGTAGTGAACTGGCAGTTATAATAAATCTGAAAAAAATAAAAAAAGGAAGTGTAGTATAAAGGAAAAAGTAGCCAGTTGCACCAACGGGAAATGGGGTGACGCAAGTAAACAAAATGTGGAGAACAAATGGTTAGATCATGAAAGCAATATAAAAGGAAGTGTAGT
>NW_017688131.1:0-6010 GCF_001879085.1 Nicotiana attenuata
ACCCTTTGCTTCGAAGCTACAAGTCGTTCCTGCAGATCGGGGCCCCAGGTGTCAGCCAAGCTGGAGTAGTCCCGAGAATAGCAATCAGCGATGCAAGCCAAGGGTGGGCTAACTCATCCATAGCCACCTTCTCCGGATACAGGGACTCATTTTCATCATTGAACCTAGCATAGTAATTCAGCGTCTTGCCATCAAATCTAATCTTCAGGTTCCGTACCTTGGTCACATAGGTGTCCTTTTTGATGTGGGCTACGTTGGCATAAAACTCTTTGACTAAATATTCATTGGCCTCCGGCAGCTTGCTTGTAAAGAATTTCCACCCCACTCTGTCATCAAATTGCCTCTTCACATTGGGGTTGTGCGGTAGAAGATCCCTTTCTATGAATCGCCTCTCGAGGGTGAGAGACCTCTGCCGCCACCATTCCCGAAATTTGTGATAGGCTATCTTATTAACGAACAATTCTTGCCATACCACGGGGTTCCTTGTTCTCTCCAACCCCCCTACCTAGGTGTCACCACCTCTCCCGTCATCGGGGATCTCAGCATCTACATCAATAGGGTTCATTGGTGAGGCCAAAGGTGTGGCAGGTGGAGAAGCTGATGCCGAAGCCTCACTACTCTCCTCTGAGCCATCAGATGACTCAGAAGAAGCAGAGGGTGTAGGTTCGTCTTGCAACTGAAATTTGTCTGGAAAGTCTGTAGGAACGTGGGTTGGCACTGAGTCTCCTTCCGAACTTCCCGGGAAGGGACATATTCACTTCCTTCAGAATGGGATACGGCTCAGTCCGTAGCTTTGATGGCCTTATGCATATTCCCAATGGATTGTTGTACTGCTAGGGGTAACTTGATTCTTCCTCGTCCCCTTCCTCGGGAGGAATCTGCTTTCCCTTTTTGTTTATCACTCCCGCCTCTAGATTTGACCATTGTATGCATACACAATCAGTGAAAGCTCATTAGTATTATTTTTAAAAGAATCATTAAAGGAAGGCAGATGAAAAGTTAATAGTGTTCCAAAAGCAATGGTCTGCTGGCAGCGAAAAAAGGAGTGTGGCCACGGACTGGCTACCATTGAGGAGCGCGGCCGCGAAAGTTGTAACGCTGTCCGCAGAAAAACTAATGCGGCCGCGGACCCAACTAAGCAAGACTCTGAACTTAAAATCTGCGGTCCGCGAAAAAAGATTCGCGGCCGTGTAAAACAGGCCTCTGACCGCGGAATTTCCACCGCTGGCCGCGGAAGTTGAACTATTTAATTCAAGACATTGTATAAACGCTAACCGCGGAATTTCAGCTGCGGCCGCGGAATTCAAAAAGAACGGGCACTGAAGATTTTTTTTTACGAGCATAAAAATTGGGCAGATAGGTGCTAAAATGAACAACCCTACCCCTTATTAGGCATACATAACAAATACCCACATGAATTTTTAACATCAATGCCTATATTATGGTGATTAATCAAACCCTAATTAAAAAGAAAAAGTTAAAACTAAAAGAAAAGAAAAGTAAAAATATAAAAGCAATGCTATGATTTGAACATACCAGTTGCGTGATGTGTGTTGGAAACTAACTTCAGATTAGTGTTATGATATTGGGAGCAGATTGAGGAGATGAACAGTAGACTATTTCTTTTGAGAGTGAAAAGTGCGAAAAGGGTAAAAGGAGGAGGCCCAACCTATTTGTAATAAAAACCTGAGGGCCCACACTGACCTACTTGGGGCGGCCGCGGAATTCCACCGCGGTCCGCGCTTTTGGCCATTTTGAAGAGTTGCAGGTTCCAAAATACCGTTGAGAGCGGAAAAGTGGACGCGGCCACGGAATAAGGTCCACTGACCGCGAAAAAGCCTCCGCGGATGTGGTAGAAACTTCAGAGAGGTCACATTTTGGACTTTCCAAGTTCGCGGCCGCTATAGAATCACGCCCCCGCGAAAAAGCTTCCGCTGACCGCGGAATTTTAAGCACGGTCAGTGGTCCAATTACATACTTAGCCAAATTTTCTAGTATTAGTCCTACACTGCATCAAATATTCCTACACAAACTTCACAACCAGTTAGTCCAAAACAAAGCCTACACTAATAAGAAAATCAAAAAGAAGGAAAAACACATGGGTTGCCTCCCAAGAAGCGCCTGATTTAACGTCGCGGCACGATGCAGGTTACCATCAATCACTTGAGATGGATCATTACCACCATGTGGCTATCATCAAACTTGCCAAGATAGTGCTTCACTCGGTGCCCATTAACTCGGAAGATTTCACCATTTTTGTTTTTCAAATCAAGAGCACCAAACAGAGTTACATGCACCACTTCAAAAGGGCCACTCCATTTTGACTTGAGCTTTCCCGGAAACAGTCGTAACCGAGAGTTGAATAGAAGAACCAAATCACCTTCCTTGAATTCCTTGCTCTGGGAGTATTTGTCATGTAAGTACTTCATCTTGTCCTTATACAAGGACGAGCTAGAATAGGCATGAAACCAGAACTCATCTAGTTCATTAAGTTTCTCTACCGGGAGGTTTGCTGCAACCTCCCACTCAAGATTTAACTTCTTCAGCACCCACACGGCCTTATGTTCTAACTCAACCAGAAGATGGCACGCTTTCCCAAATACCAACCGGTACGGAGACATACTAATTGGAGTCTTGTAAGCAGTCCTGTAAGCCCACAAAACATCATCCAGTTTCTTTGACCAGTCAGTCCTATTTGCATTGAACAGTTTTTGATAATATGCTCTTTATCTCCCTGTTGGAGACCTCAACTTGTCCACTAGCCTGAGGATGATAAGGGGTTGATACCTTGTGATTGACACCACATTTTGCAAGCAAAGTGTCAAATTCCCTATTGCAGAAATGAGAACCCCCATCACTGATGATCGCCCTAGGAGTGCCAAACCTTGTAAAAATATTTTTCTTTAAGAAAGCCACTACACTCCGTGCCTCATTGTTGGGAAAAGCCACCGCTTCAACCCACTTAAAAACATAATCAACAGCAACCAGAATGTATGTGTTACCACATGAACTCACAAAAGGTCCCACGCAGTCAATGCCCCACACGTCAAATATGTCAACCTCAAGAATAGTGGTGAGAGGCATTTCATCCTTCTTGGAAATTCCACCAGCTCTCTGACACTCATCACATCTCTTCACAAGCTCACTAGCATCTTTATACAATGTAGGCCAATAAAAACCATAGCTTAGCACCTTTGAAGCAATTCTCGCCCCACCATGATGACCACCGTAGGGCGAGGAATGGCAAGCATCAAGAATACTCATTTACTCCTCTTACGGAACATATCTCCGGATCATACCATCATTATAAATCTTGAACAGATAAGGCTCGTACCAGTAGTAATCCAAGCTATCCCATTTAAGTTTTTTCCTTTGGTTAGAAGAGAGCTCACATGGGACAAAGCCGGTCATAAGAAAATTAGCAACATCGGCGAACCAAGGCATACTATTCAATGATACGGAGAGGAGTTGTTCATTCGGGAATGAATCATTAATTTCGAGACCATCATGGGGCCTCCCTTCCTCCTCCAAGCGGGACAAGTGGTCCGCCACTTGGTTTTCACACCCTTTTCGATCAATAATTTCAAGGTCAAACGCTTGAAGCAATAGAACCCATCTCATCAAACGAGCCTTAGAATCCTTCTTTGTCATCAAGTAACGGAGTGTCGTGTGATCAGTATGAATAATCACTTTGGCACCCATGAGATAAGGCCAAAACTTTTCCATGGCAAACACAATGGCTAGCAACTCTTTTTCTGTCACCTCTTTGCTTGCATAATACACCAGGTGGAACATCTTGTTCACCCTTTGCCCCAAGATCGCTCCTACCGCAACATCACTTGCGTCGCACATAAGCTCAAAGGGTAAGCTCCAATTGGGTGCGGTAATAATGGGAGTGGTTGCCAGTTTGTACTGGAGAAGTTCAAAAGCTTTTATGCATTCTTCATTAAACACAAACCTCGCATCCTTTTCCAACAATTTGCACAAAGGATTCACTATCTTTGAGAAGTCCTTGATGAACCTTCGGTAGAACCCCGCATGCCCTAGAAAGCTCCTAACCCCCTTGACGGAAGTAGGAGGAGGATGTTTTAAAGTCAATTCAATCTTCGCCTTTTCCACCTCAATACCATTCTTTGAGATCTTATGGCCGAGGACAATGCCCTCCTCGGCCATAAAGTGGCATTTTTCCCAGTTAAGCACAAGATTTGTCTCTTCATATCGGGCTAGCACCTTGTCAAGATTCTTCAAGCATTCTTCAAAAGAGTCACCAACAACACTAAAATCATCCATGAACACTTCCAAGAAGTCATCCACCATGTCCATAAATATAGCCATCATACACCGCTGGAAGGTAGCCGGTGCATTATACAAACCAAATGGAATCCGTGAAAATGCAAAGGTACCATACGGGCATGTGAAGGTGGTTTTCTCTTGGTCCTCCGGTGCAATCAAAATCTGGTTGTAACCTGAGTACCCATCCAAAAAGCAGTAGTAGGCACACCCGGTAAGTCTATCCAACATTTGATCAAGAAAGGGCAATGGAAAATGATCTTTGCGGGTCACTTTATTCAGCTTCCGGTAGTCCATACATACCCGCCATCCGGTGACAGTCCTAGTGGGGATCAATTCATTTTGCTCATTTGTGACCACAGTCATACCACCCTTCTTCGGCACACATTGTACCAGTGAAGTCCATGCACTATCCGAGATAGGGTACACAACCCCTGCATCTAGCCACTTGATCACTTCCTTCTTGACGACCTCTTGCATAGCCTCGTTCAACCTCCTTTGATGTTCCATAGAGGGTTTGGCATCATCCTCAAGTATAATCTTGTGCATGCAAAAGGTGGGGCTTATCCCCCGAATATCAGCTAGAGTCCATCCAATTGCCTTCTTCCTTCTTTGAAGCACCTCAAGGGTGGCATCTACCTGCATGTTAGTTAAGCACGAAGAAAGAATAACAGGTAAAGTTGAACTAGGCCCCAAGAATTTATACCTGAGGTATGAAGGCAAAGGCTTCAACTCCAATATGGGAGGTTCCTCGATTGAGGGCTTTGTTGGCGGAGTCTTTCTGTTCTCAAGATCTAAGGAAAGTTTATGGGGCTCATAGGAGTAAGAACCCATTCCTTGCAAAGCATTGACATACTCTACCAAGCCTTCATCCTCAGTCACATCATGGTTCAACAATACAGCTTTGAGAGGATCCTCCACATTGATCATGGCACTCGTGTCATCAACTATCACCTCCGTCATAAGATCCACAAAAGAGAAAACTTCAGTACTATTCGGTTGCCTCATCGATTTTCAAACGTGGAAGATAACTTTTTCGTTACCCACCTGGAAGGTGAGCTCCCCTGCTTCCACATCAACCGATGTCTTCCCTGTTGCTAGGAAAGGCCTTCCCAATATTATAGGCATCTCATAGTCGACTTCGCAGTCGAGAATTACAAAATCCGCAGGCAAAATAAACTTGTCAACCCGAACAAGAATATCATCAATAATACCAAGCGACCCCTTCATTGTTCGATCCGCCATTTGCAATCTCACTGAAGTAGCTCCGATTGACCAATACCCAAAGTTTGGAATACAGATTAAGGCATCAAATTTATACTTACTCCCAAATCACACAAGGCCTTTGCAAAATCCGCACTCCCAATGGTACATGGAATAGTAAATGTGCCAGGATCTTCAAGCTTTAGAGCTATTGAGTACACAATTGCACCCACTTGATGAGTCATTTTGATGGTCTCACAAACCAAAGATATCTTTTTAGTCACCAAGTCTTTCATAAACTTGGCGTATCCCGGCATTTGCTCAAGAGCTTCCACTAAGGGTACATTGATCGACAAGCTTTTCATCATCTCAATAAACTTCTTGAATTGGTTTTCATTCTTATGCTTCGCAAGTCTTTGAGGGTAAGGTGGAGGAGGCCTTGTCAAGCCTTAGCCTTGGGCACTACCATTTCCAGTATATCTATCACGTGTTCCCTAGACGGGTTCACATCATTTTG
>NW_017688132.1:0-772 GCF_001879085.1 Nicotiana attenuata
TACCATTACAGATAACTGGGTCGTACCTCCAAACCATCGGCCGCACAAACGCTGAAAAGCGATCAGGAATATCATACTGGATGCAAAGCCTTTTCACAAAACACCGTTCTCAGGTGATGCCGAAGACAATACCGACTTACCTTAAACGTCGAAACTACTTCCCTGCTCATCCGAGCTCGTGACATCCTTGTCCATACCTAATCGTGCCTTCCGATTGTAATATCGTTCAATGACTTGTTTTTGCGCTGTCATTCTTATTACAGTTTCTCTTCTTCCCTCAAGTAAGTCAAGGTTTATGCGCATTTCCTCTTCATTAGATACTTCTGACACTTGCGTATACCTCGTGCTTGGTTCCCCTATCTCAACCGGAATTAAAGCTTCAGCTCCGTACACCAATGAAAATGGTGTTTCACCCGTGCTTGTTTTTGTTGTTGTGCGATATGCCCATAAAACACCAGGTAGCACTTCTGGCTAATTGCCTTTAGATTCTTCTAATCGTTTTTTCAAATTGTTGATAATGACTTTATTTGTTGACTCAGCTTGTCCATTACCTACCGGATGGTAAGGCGTGGACGTAATCCTTCTGATTTGCCAGCTTTGTAAAAATTCTGTGATTTGAGCGCCTATAAATTGTGGGTCATTATCACACACGATTTCCTTTGGTACACCGAATCGACATATGATATTTCGCCAAATGAAATCTCTGACCTCTTTTTCCCGTACCTGTTTAAATGCTCCTGCTTCTACCCACTTAGTAAAGTAATCAGTGAGT
>NW_017688132.1:5413-6010 GCF_001879085.1 Nicotiana attenuata
TGGATCACTTGTTCCATCGATTTTGGATATCGGGCATTTTGAACTTCTTTGGAATTGGTAGAGGAGCAGCGCTTGGCTTCCAAGGTTGCTGTGAATATTTGTCCATATCGATTCCTTTGATTACAGGCGGTACTCCAAGTATTTGCTTTATGCGATCACTTTGCTCCTTGAGCTATTTCTGCAATGTTAGAACTAAATTTTGTAAATCGGAATCGACTAAGTTACCTGCTTCTCCCTCTCGTGACTCACTGGGGATTCCACCACTGCCTGAAGTAACAAGCCCAGAACGAGGGTTTCCAAAAGTGTTGGTATTTGGAATTGGTGTTGATGGTGCAACAGGTAACTGGCTCCAATAAATCATCTTGCTAAACCAATTGTGATGTAAACCAACTTATCAAGATAAACTATCTTGAATAGAAAATCTGAAATTATGCTCTAAATTAAATTATTGAGCAAGTTACCTCGTAAACACCAGGTTGCGGGTTAATAATAATCTCACATGTGACGATCTCATAGATGCATCTTATGTGGTATACATGGCAGGTGCATGGATCCATATTCACCTTTGATATTTCCAACATTCATGGGATTCAATCT
>NW_017688133.1:0-648 GCF_001879085.1 Nicotiana attenuata
ATTTTTTAAGCTAAATTGCATATAATTGCAATTATAGCCTATATTACGATTAATAGCATTTTACAATTATAAAATTAATTAAAAAGGGAGAAATTGGCTATTTAACACATAGCCCATTATTATTTAAGTTTTAGCCTCAATTTAACCCCCTCCCCCCCCCCCAATTCCACCCATTAAACGACCCAATTTCAATTTTGACCCGACCCCTTAGCCCGAGTTTTTAACCCGTCCGGTTTCCCTTTTAATACTGGTCGTTGATCATTTTGATCAACGGCCATAATTCTGTGACGACCCAAAGGGTCATCACCGGATTTCTCTCTTTTCTGTGCTTCCGAGGCCTTGAAAACCTCGCTTTTAGTTGCCTCGATTTGCGTGCGCAGTCCGGGCGCGAAGCCGGAAAGCTTTTATGTTGAAATATGTGAACTTTGTGAAAAAAATTGAAGAATTTTGATATTAATATTGCTAAAGTTGACTTTGGTCAATATTTTTGGTAAACGGACCCGGACCCGTGATTAGGCGGTCCCGGAGGGTCCGTAGAAAAATATGGGACTCGGGCATATGCCCGGAGTCGAATTTCGAGGTCGAGAGCCCGAGAAATGAATTTTTCTTTGAAATTGTTTTTCTGAAATTATTAAGGAAAATGGAAAT
>NW_017688133.1:5310-6010 GCF_001879085.1 Nicotiana attenuata
CCCATTTCTATTCCGCCGTATCGCATGGCCCCGCCAGAGTTGAAGGAGTTAAAGGACCAGTTGCAAGATTTGCTAGAGAAGGGTTTTATTAGGCCTAGTGTTTCTCCTTGGGGTGCGCCGGTGTTATTTGTGAAGAAAAAGGATGGATCGATGAGGGTGTGCATTGATTACCGGCAATTGAACAAAGTGACGATAAAGAACAAGTATCCACTGCCGAGGATTGATGATTTATTTGACCAGCTTCAGGGTGCAAAGGTGTTTTCAAAGATAAACTTGAGATCTGGCTACCATCAGCTGAGGATTAGGGCATCCGATGTCCCCAAGACAGCATTCTGCACTCGGTACGGGCATTATGAGTTCCTGGTCATGTCGTTTGGGTTGACCAATGCCCCAGCAGCATTCATGGAGTTGATGAACCGAGTGTTCAGGCCATATTTGGACATGTTCGTGATAGTCTTTATTGATGATATTTTGGTGTACTCCCGCAGCCAGGAGGAGCACGAGCAGCACCTCAGAGTGGTTCTTCAGACTCTGAAGGATAGTCAGTTATATGCTAAGTTCTCGAAGTGCGAGTTCTGGTTGAGTTCGTTGCATTCCTGGGTCATGTTGTATCAGCAGAGGGTATTCAGGTGGACCTGAAGAAGATTGAGGCAGTCAAGAATTGGCATCGACCAGCATCAGCTACTGAAATTCGGAGTTT
>NW_017688134.1:0-6010 GCF_001879085.1 Nicotiana attenuata
AGTGCTACTGACATTAACAAAAAGTAGAAAACAACCACAAACGGATACGCAGGAAGCTGCAAATGACAAAGAGAATAAATAGTCATGCAACAACAGAAGGCAAAAAAGCAAAGAACAAATAGAGGCCTCATATTAAACTTTGACTTTAGGCCCTGCATATACTTGAATTGCATCTGCCATAGACCTATCAAAATAATTTAAAATCCCATTAATGGGTAATGTGTACGCAGATCTTACCCTTACCCCGAGGAGAGAACGGAAATTGCAAAGACTCCATGAATACTAAAAATGCTCATATTTTGGCTGAGTTAAAGGATAAAATTGTGCAGGGTATTATTTAAGAGACTATTTTGAGCTTTTCTCCAAACATAAGCGACCATTTTTGTTGTTTTCTATTATTCTGATTTTCCAACATGTAGTAAGAATTCAAGTACTCCAAGTCTCCAAAATCTCTCCTTTTATTTTCTTTTTAGTTAGGAGTTTCATTTTTATATAGAAAATAATAGATTACTCTAATGAATGACAGATAATTTGTTATAAAATTAAGAGGAAATCATACTAAAAGTCCTGTAAAATGGCTCACTTGAGAATATACTCTTCTAATTTGTGTATAATCTACCATGGCAGCACATGACAAATTATACACGAAGGATAGATTAGTTCAAAGGAGTGTAGTGGAGAATATGGCATATTTATTACTCCCCCAGTTTGCTTTATATGGCACGATTTTTGAGTACGAAAGTCAAAGTTCTTAATTTTGAAAGTGAAATAAAACATATATTCTTTAACTTTATTATATAAAATTTACATATTCAAAATATAAAAAGTATTATAAGTCACAATAATTTATAATTTAAAAATATTTAAGAAAAACATGACCAAAGACCAACTTCGTAAACTCCCCAAATAGTAATGTTGCCACATGAAGTGAAACGGAGGGAGTATGCAATACTGAAAATTGAGATGCGGAATTTTTACCCTTCAATTTTGTTTCCCTGTCTTCTTTTTTCTTCTTACTGCTCCGTAAAGCTATTCGGTAAATAAATTTTTTTAATTACCAACAAAAAAAGCAGTTGGTTGTCAAAAGAAATCAAGTTCCATTTGACAAGAATATTTTCTCCAATTGAAATTAAAATAAATGTCGCAACATTTACATCAGTTTTCTCAGAATAGCTAAAATGCATGATATCCATCAAGAGAAACCATCATTATGCTGACCATTTTCATACACATGGGAACCAATGCATGAGGGGCAAAACTATAGGATGGTTGAAGGTTGAAGGTTGAAGGAGGGCCATGAATTAAAGATTCCATATATCATAATCTCGTATGAGGGTATGGATGGGCTTCAAAAATTGGCCAAGAATGTATTCAAAACTGAAAATATGTTCATCTTTGTTTTAACCTTCTTGTGCACCTTCACGTCATAGGAATCCGAAAAGATAGTCAATGATGAGAGCCTGATTCATTTCTGAGAACTCTGAATTGGAAACAGATACTTTATCTGGAAATTGCAGCCAAATTATGACCACATGTAAATTCACCATTCACCATCTTCTTAATTTACGATTTAGTAATGCTTGGCATCAACTTCATCTACTCAACCCAAGATGCACCCAAGACCTTAGCCATGAAGGCATATTTGTCTGCAGCTTCATCAATCTGCAATACAGGTATTACATTCAATAGTGTGAATGTAACTGAAGCGGCCCAGAACGATAACTAGTGAGAAACTTACCACTTTTTGTGTTGGTCGTCCAGCTCCATGACCAGCCTTGCGATCGATCCTACCAATGATGGGATTGGTCTGCGGACTCTTCTCCAAGCTTGTGCATAGGACATATTGCATGGTCTAAAGAAGACATCACAATTAGCAAAATGGTTCAATTTACAACAACAAGAAGACAAGATATAAATCACATAGAAATTAGCAGTAATGAACCTTCACGAACAAACATATGAAATTCTCTAACTGCTTAACTATGGATCACACAGGTTCATTAAATGTATGTTTCATATAAAGAGACAAGTTTAGTTCTGAGAAAGTAAACAGATAATGAAATCCTCATCTAGGCTATAAATAGGGACAGACCATAGCAGCACTGGGATTTTAGCTGCAGGAATTATGATCTTTGGAAACATGTCTCTAAAACAATTTTGGCAACAGTCCCTTGTCAACTGGAAGTCAATGAAGGAAACTCGCCTATGTGAATATCCTTTTCCAAAAGAGAGAACAAATTCGACCAGTAGCCCAAGCCTCAACTTCTGAAGCTGTAAGTCCAGGCTAGACTTTAGAAGTCAAAAAAGAATGTGCTCAACGAGAAGCAGGGAGAACCTTTTCATTACATTATGATCATGTAATAGATATAGTACTCATATTTTTACATAACTTTAAACTGTACGACGTTGAAAATTTTAGAAGCGGAATAGTCCAAACAAAAAAGTGGCTGTATATTTGTAGGTTAGTCATCATATAATAACCAAAACATGTATGAACCTGGGTGAAGGCAACAAAAGAGAATCTATTTTAATTTTTCCTTGCTTTCCATTTGTTTAGGCAAGGATTTACAATCTAAAAGTGCTATAGTCTGAAAACCTATTCCACGAAAAAAATTAATTTGAAAACTAATATGCATGCCAATCAAAAGTAGGGAAAAAAAATTGTATCTGGATGCAGATGAAATGTCAATAAAAAGGCTCATAGTTGTCCATGAAGAGGCAGAAGAAGAAGCAGGATTCTGTTTAGCTAGTTAGTAACCTACCGCCAATAACTTCAACGAGTGCAGTGGCACCACTCGATCATCATGATCTGCTGTCAGTAGCATAGTGGACGGATATTGAGATTCTTGATCAGTAGATTGTTCCCATGGCCTTCTGACATTATGGAGTGGTGAGTACCTGAAATCAATTGAGTGGGAATGACAGGCTAAGTAAATTTAATGTCGCTGCTCGAAAAAGGATAAAAAAGTGCTAGGCCAAATGCCTCAATCTACAGAACATTGAGTATCGTTAGATGCAGAAATGAAAAAGGGGGGAAAAGGGAAGGGGAGGAAGGAGAAGGAAAAGTATCAAATGTACAGTTGACAAGGTAGACTAGGACAGTTGCTACATGTCTTTATCTTATTCTCTAATACGAGAAATATTGCCTAAACAAGGATTCCTCCAAAAGCAATCTATCACCATGCTGACAATTTTTCACCATCGGGAACCGCTGTCATATTTCTTTTCATTTTCTCTTACATGCATGAATTGAAAAGCATATTAAGAGTATGCCGAGGGATGTTTCAGTGAAAGTTCCAAAACTCACTTGATTAGCCACTGAAACTCTTCTTCCTTGTCTGAACAGCCATAATCAGAAGTCCAGGCATGACCTAGTGAGGAAGAGAATATAAGTTGTAAAGAGCAAATGACCAAAACCAATATGTATCATTGAAGATGAGAACTCAGTCTACAGCACACTACCTATAGTAAACTTGTGAAATCTAAGCATATCCATAACACCAACATGCGCAAGAGCACAGCCAAAGAGATCAGGTCTCTGCAATTATGAAGCTTCCACAGTCAACCACTGATTCATCAACACTAGAATGCAGCAGAATAAGATAGCGATATTGAGGAAACAGTTTAAGTACCTGATTGATGCAGGCTCCAACAAGAAGCCCACCATTGCTTCCACCTTCGATGCACAACTTCTCTGGCTGAGTGTAACCAGCTGTCACAAGATACTCAGCAGCAGATATGAAGTCGTCAAAGCAATTTTGCTTTTTGGAAAGGGAGCCAGCTTTATGCCAATCTTCTCCATATTCCCCGCCGCCACGAATATTTGCANGGGATGAGTGGGTTCCACCAGTTAAATTAAAAAAAGAAAAGAAATAAACACAATTTTTAAAGGCTTCACTTGCTGCAAGGCGAGTGTAATACACACATTGTGCCATGTCACTTTGAAGGGTTTAAGAGACACATTAAAATATAGCTTGAGGTGTCTACTTGATAAATAGTCTGTTGAGGTGTTCAAATGACCGTTGTGGACAATTTGGAGGGGCCGTTTATGTATTTCGCCTTATTATATCTAAATTATTTATGAACACTCTTGAGAAGTTATTTTCCTTAATTTGCGTACCAAACACCAGAAAATGAATAAGATTACTACTTGTTTTCCAAAAAAACATTTTCTTGGAAAATATTTTCCACGGAAAACATTTTCCGTTATACCAAACACACCCTTAGTCTCAAATGGCAACTTTTGATCATTTAGCCCTTTGAATTTGTTTGGATTTGGTGGAAGTGATGAAGATATATTATGAGGACGGTTGATAATTCCTTGTTGTTGAGATTGTTTCAGCTTTGGTCCAAATTGTTTGGACTTAGCTTTTTCAGTAATGTTGATTTCCTTCTCCTTATTCACATCATATTGTAGCTGGCTGATTTGGCTTTCCAACTTAGCTATTTCATTTTCAACCATGGCTAGTTCTGCAAACAGCTCCTTCATCTACAAAATTTGCAATTTAGTCAGTACCAATTAGGACAGAGTTTAAGTTTGACATACTAAAGGCAACGCGGTGCACAAAAGCATCCCGCATTCATGTAGGGTTCGAGGAAAGGTCGCACTCCAAAAGGTGTAATGTAGACAGTCTAATCTAATGTAAGTATAATTAGTGGCTGCTTCCATGACTCGAACTCGTGACTTATATGTCACACAAAGACAACTTTACCGTTGCTCCAAGGCTCCCTTCTTAAGTTTGACATACTAGCGGTGTTAATACATAATTGTGGCACTTACTTCTAAGGTAATAATTACAAGTAAATTTATGTGACAAACATTACTTCATAACTTAATACAAATGATAATCGGCAAACTACATCGATAGTAAAAAAATAAATTACACGGTCGATATACATATACAACTTAAATCCGTTGGTATATATGGAGAAGAAACTAAAATAAATATCACTAAAATGCAAATAATGCCTCTAAATTTACACTTTAAGAATGTAAATTTTTTATGAAGAATTTTTTTGAATATGAAGAAACTACCTTTTGTCAACTTAGGATCTGACGTTTACTTTCCACCTAAGCTTGATTCAACCAACCATCCTTACTTACCTACTAAAGCTACAAACTTTCTTTTTTTAATTTATTTTTTAAAGATTTAATTTGTACGAAATTGGATCCATAGCAAGCCGGTGTTTTATCGTTCTTGATATGAACATGATTCTTTTTTTTTGTGTGGTTATAACCACTTTTCTATACTTTTCTTCTAAGCTTGTGTTAATCATGAAATCTTAGGAAGAGGAGAAGATCATTCCATCAAAGTTAGATATACACAGAAAAGTGGAAGGCATAAACAATTTCAATGAAAGTTTACACCAAGAAATTAAATTAAATCACCTTAGAGGAAGATAATTTGGAATACTGAAAGATGAACCATCCTTTCGCTGATACACCTTCTCCAGAAATTCATGCACTTTTTGTTCATGATTCAACATTTTCCTAAGCTCATATCGTAGCATAAATTTCATTACATGGTAAGTACGACACTTATACTATAGTCAAAACAACAACATGGCTGTTCACCCCAGAAAATTTAGCAAGAAGCACATTACATCTGCGAGAGTGATCCTTATCAATGTATCCCTGTTCCTGGTAATTCTTGATACATCTTTATCTTCCCCAGACCCATGTCTATTTTTCCAGGGGTTAGGAAGAAAACAAAATATTGATATATAACATTAAAATTTGAAAATTCATAGTTCTCATACAGCAATAATTATGCAACAGATTAGGGAGATTCATAGTAAACCTTTCCATCTTCTGTTACCGAAGCTGATCGTGTACACTTCGGATTTTCAGGATCTTTCCAGCACAATATATCATCGGACTGATCAGTACCCAAGCGATGATAATACACTTCATGGTTCAGATTGGCATGTGTCTCTGTCCCAGCATCCAAACTTTCTCCATCACTAAGAAGCAAGACACACTCCAAAACTTAGAGTCACACAAAATAAT
>NW_017688135.1:0-770 GCF_001879085.1 Nicotiana attenuata
ACAGAGCATTCTTGTGTGCCTCAGAATTCTGCAGCAAAGAGAGAATGGATATTTGTGCTGGCGTCTTGTTTAACTGGTCGATTGGAGGCATGTTGCTTGATTCAGCTAGGTGTTCAGGGGTATAGACCCTTCCAGTTCTTGTCATACCCTGTGCTGCGACAGTATTTTCAATCCTGCCCTTGCCTTTTCTTCTCGCCTCGGCTGTATAGTCCTAGGGTATAACATTTGTATAGAATGGAGGCGTGGTTGACATTTCCACTGGGATTGGCGTGGCTATCCTCACTGCGAACGGAACATGTGCCTTTGGTGGCAAGACTGTAACCTCAAACGGTGCGGGTCTATTTGCCGGTGACGCGAATTCAACCTCAATTGGTGCTGGTGCCTTTGCGGATGATGTTATTTCAAACTTAAGTGGTACAGACATATTTACCTCAGCGTCCCCAGATGGCTGAATCTGGACTATGATTGGATTGAGAGTAATTGTTGGCCAACCCTAGGAGAGTCCCAATTCTTGACAGTTTCCCCAATGCCCCTGTGAGATATAGAAGAGGTAGAGGAGGTAGGCTTCGTGGCCTAGGATCCATTCGTGGTAGTACCTCTGGTTCCATCACTCCTTCTTCTAGCTCTGGTACTATTTCTAGAGGTTCTTTCATTAATAGATCTTCTTCTAAAGGCAAAGAATCTTCTGAGTCTATTCAAGAACCTTTGGTCGAAGAAATAGTGCCAACCGACTTATCTTTTGAGCATGATAAAGAATCCCTTCGTGACCA
>NW_017688135.1:5306-6009 GCF_001879085.1 Nicotiana attenuata
ATTACCAGTGCATCGTTGTGGGGGGTCATCACTCCTTCAGTATCTGCATCATCGAAAGAAATACTTTCATTTTCTAAAACCTGCCGTACCCGTTTCTTGTGTGTAATCGTTACTTTAGAAACCTTGTTGGAAGCCGTATATGTTACACCATAAATATCTTCTCCCCCACTTATAACATTCACGGTTCTCTTGGGTGATGGGGGCTTTTGTGGCTCTTGCCTATTTTTCATATAGGCTTGCTTACCTTTCTCACTAAATAACTCAATGAGATACCCTTGTTTCAATAGATGGTCCACTTCACTTTGTAAGAATCTACATTCTGAAGTCTTATGCCCGTGATCATTGTGGAATTCGCACCAATGATCTGGATTGCGCCTATTTGGATTTGACCGCATCTCTTTTGGCCACCGTACCTTGTCTCCCATGCTTCTTAAAACAGCTACGAGCTCGGAGGTAGTAACATTGAAATTATACCCACCGAATCTCGCTTTTAAACCTCTGTCATCATCTCGTGACTCTTGTCTGTTTTGGATTTCTGAACCTTGATGAAGAACCAGATTCCCTGTTCCTCGATTTTTGATCATATCGTTGATTATCCTCCTTTGACCGTGAGTCTTTTCTTGCAGGTCCCATATATGGATCGTATCTGTTTTTACCTGATCTTTTTTCGGTTTCTGACCTCCTGGAATTGCTCCTTTCTTCA
>NW_017688136.1:0-6009 GCF_001879085.1 Nicotiana attenuata
ATGCATGTGTAGAAGGCCAGTGCTAAAGCAATGCTCTACCACAACTCCAGGCAAAACATAAGGTCTCTCCATCTGCACAAGTTTATGCAATTCTAAGCAAGAGAGCTAATATACTTATTTTCTTTGGCAAGACTTACTAAACAACATCAAATACACAGATTGTCTCTGTGTTTCCTTTTAGTATTTCTTCTTATCAAGTTTTTTATACAAAGCCCGAGTTTTATGCATCAGCATTGCAAGATTGGAAACAAGCAACTGGCTAACTTCATTTGCATTGCACTAAAATAATCCAGGCTCCAATGACTCCAGCTCTATTATAACCCCCCGCCACCACCTCCCTGTCTGGAAGATAACAACGCACCTGTGAATGACAGTAAATTAGACCACGAAAGAGAAATGTATCAAAGGAGGCACAACAATTTAACGAGATTTCATCAATTAACCTACATTACTGGATGGAGAAAAACAATCCGCTATTCAAAAAAGAACGCAGACGAGAGTACTCCCCACCAACCTCAAAAGCTCTTTTCGTCCATCCCCTTCACCCGCGTTGCTTGTACAATAACGTCTTAACCCCAAGTAAGTTGGAATCAACTATATGAATCCTCAGTGTCCATACACCATATTGCTCCATTCAACCCTTAATGCTTCTACTCAGGAAAAAAAGAAGATTGAAAGACTTCAACTAATAACAAATACCAGTTCCACAGAGAGCTCGCTGTGTAGTGGCCAAATCTTGAGTTCAGTAAGCTTCAGAAGCAACACAATAATAACTTAAATGCATAACAATCAGTTTTTACTAAAATTCTAAAACGTAATGCAGATCATCAAAAAGTTAAAGCAGAAACCTCTACTGTATTCTATGAAAGTCTATCTTTATGTTTTTCATATTACAAGGGACCAGTGTACCATGTCTCCTTAATTCACATTTTTCCTCTGAAAGCCTACACACTAGAGTGGTGGTAATCATTACATACAGTAGAAGCAGAATGGGATTCTGATCTATTCACATTT
This sequence comes from Nicotiana attenuata, assembly GCF_001879085.1. NCBI lineage: Eukaryota > Viridiplantae > Streptophyta > Magnoliopsida > Solanales > Solanaceae > Nicotiana > Nicotiana attenuata. The sequence continues at coordinate 1,015 of NW_017688136.1, forward strand.
ACATTTCAAGAGAAAAATAAATTTTTGTCTGAAGAAAAACAAGAAAGCATAAGAGTGTGTGATGTCGTCGCAGTTTTCCTTCTCTTTAACCTCTATTCTCTTTATAGCTTGTAGCGCATCGGTGAGGGCAACATAATGTTAACTATGAAATTATATGGTCTGGCATCATCGGATTTTTTCTGAAAACGTGCTTCCTGCAGCGCTCAAATATGCTGTCATAGATCAAATCAAATTGAACTCCAGCTCGTTCGCGATTCACAATGAAAAGAATGTGATCACCTTCAACAATCTTATAGTACCTGATTCCAGAAAAAGAAAAAGAAATATCAATACTAAAGCAGCCCTGAAATACCGTCGTTTTATTCAAATAACAACTACACATAGAATTCCAATCTCACTCTATAGCAATCTCAAGTATCCGATATGTGTCAAGACAAATATGCAGTATTTCCAATAGTTGCAAATTTTAAAAGTCAAACATTTTCCATATATCACAAAGTGAATAGGCATAAATACTAAGAACATAAAAGCCATAATTTCCAAAATATTATGTTTAAGGGAGTAAAATGGGAATCATAAAAGAGAAATTGAGATAATAGAGCAACAAGAGGTGCAGAAGTCCAATTACAAGAAGCGGAAAGCAAATACAGAGGATTCATCTTTTTGGGAGATGAAAAAGAAGACCATCTGAGCAATTCTTTAATCGCACACCTCTGCTAGATTTTCTTTAAAGTTCCTCTAACAAGAAAAGGCTTGATGTTGCAACTTCTAGCCACCTTGTCAACAATTTTAACACATCCACTTCAACCGGACAAAGAGATATGGATGTCCAGTCAAATCTATCAATCAAAATAAGGGAATATAACAAACCCTTAAACAATGACATACGAAAATACTGGTTTGTAAATTGGACTTGCTTCAGAATAGTTAATTACTATAATCCTAATGATAACCAAAAGAAATAGAGAAGATGACACTTTGGTTTAGAAACTTCTTAGTACTTACAACTAAGAATCCATGACCAATAATAGGTGGTGGTTCTTTAGAAAAGAGTTCAATTCTATGAAAACCTCAAAACCAGATAGGAATGAGAAAATAAGTATGATGGAAGTGTCAGTAAAAACTGTGTCAATTATGAAAAGAGTTCAATTTTCTCACAAACTGCTAGACTAATAATAGAATTTAAAGAAGTTAAATACCAGAATGGCAACTTGGCAAAAGATATATAATAGCAGAAGCTTAAGACCGGTAGCCTACCAAATGCCAGGTCGCAAAGGGTGGCAATCAGAATCTTTAACAACCAGTTGACTTGGGTGCTCAACTGGGAAGCGAGGGTGTGTCATAGATATAGTGTTGAGTGCACCATCATTGTCCCACCAATCCTCATCCCTGCAAGAATTAGATGTACAGAAAGATGAAATTACGTATGGCTTGTATAAGAACTGTTATTTAGCAGTTCCGCCCCGTTTGGATACATGATAATTGCTTTAAGAAGTAACTAGAGGATAAAATCTGTTGGTTTGGCGGTTTTGAATCTTTCAGAGATAATAATTTGCAAGTCTAAACTCCTCATAAGACAATTACTACGAAATTGCTATACAAAGCTTTGAGGCGGAACTAAAACTGGGAGGATAAGAAACCCACTCAAAGTGATGTTCTAAATACTTAATTTGAAACTGGCGTTAGTGCATCCAAGGAATTTTTGCATGCATCAATTTCATGGAGCCTATAGCCAAGTTTCATACACTAGTCCGGACAATACAAAATACTGTTGCACAAAGAGCAAAAACCTCAAAACAGAGAATAAGTGGCATAACAACAACACTTATAGTTTGTTTGACCAAGCTTACGAAATCTGCTTATTTTGAGAAAGTGTTTTTTTAGTCAAAAGTACTTTTGAAAAATAGCAAATTGTGTTTGGCTAATCAATTTGAAAAGAAATTTTGCCAATATTATTAGAGCAGCTATTTGTGCTTGGCCAAGGTTCCAAAAGTGCTTTTGAGGAAAAGCTAATATTTTTAGCTTCTGAAATTCAGCATCTGCCACTACTCAAAAGAATTTATTTTTTTCCTAAAAACTTGCCCTAACAGGCTATTACTTGCAGTAGATACCTTGCTGGGAATCTTTGCTACATTGTAACTGCCGATATATTTGAATCAAAATAATAAGGAGAAAACAAAAGACACACCTATATCCCTTATATGGGGGAGGGACATCGGGAGGATGCCGCCATAGACTCATTTGCAGGACTCTGATGAACAGCAGAGGATGTATCCCAAGTATGCCAGAAGGGACTGTTAGACCCATGACTTTCGCGGTACGCTTGGTAGCATAGCTGAAGTAGTATGTATTAGGAAACGTATGCAAGTGGCTGTTCAACTTGATCGACCCCTGGAGGGTAAGATCAGGAAGTATCCAATCCCCTGAAGCAAACGGACCAGCATTTCCTAAAAGGCAATCAAGAAGACCCCATATTCCAATTTTTCTCCAGGATATGTTGAAGTGGTCAAACCCAAAGTTGTAATAGTTCTTTAGCCAGGGAATGTCAATCCAATCGTAAATTAGTACTCCAATGCGACAAAGTTGGAGCAAAGACACTGGCCTCAAGGACTTCCCATCTTCAGGTCTGTAAATGAAATCAGTTGATTCAGTACATAAAGATCACGATTTCAGCAAACCATAAGAAATCTTGGGTAAACATAAAACTTATAAGAAAAAACTACAAACAGATAACAGCAATTCTAAAGCAGATTTTAGAGAAACAACAAAGTTAAAACCTTCATATGATCATTATTGAATACCAATATGATAATTAATGGTTGAATGAATTGAAGGCACCTAAAGTGGCATCTGAACATAGCATCTACTTAAAGCTCGATCATTACTAAAAATTAAGCCAATAGCGCAATTGATATAATGAACAGCCATGATAGCACTTACATAGTTGTCTATACCACAATAACAGATCAAATATAGTTGAACAACAGAAAATAAGATTTTCTCTTTGGGATAAATGAACTACAGATAATAAGATATCAGAAACCTACTGCATTCCATCAAAATAGGTTCTTGTTGTCCCGTTGAATGCTCCAGACAACGATGTGATGCTTAAGACCCAGTTCTCGGACGTGTTCTCAAATCCCTTAAATGCCTACAATCACAATAAGCTTTAAATTAACAACAAACTTCTTTTAAATCTCGCAATCCATGAATTAATTATAAGCAGACTCACCTTGTCAGCCAGCATTTGTTGCAAAACTCGAACAACCTGTGCTCCAGCTGAATGCCCAACAAAATGAATAGGGTGATCTTCATCCCATTCTGGGTAATGCCCTGCTTACAAGAAAGTACGAAAGGCTAAATTAACCATTCATAATTTCACAAAAACATCGTAATGCAATAAAAACTAAACAGAGAAGGAAGACAAGTTTCAACCTTGTTCATTAGTACCATGAATTTACAAACATTGAAATTACAAAAAGCTAAACAATGAGGAAAAAGAGATTCTAACCCTGTTCATAAATTCGTCCGAATTGGGAATGTCCACAGGCCTTACTATGTTCTTCCCCATAATCAACTTGCCCTCCTTTCAAATAATAAAACAACTCACGAGCCCTGAAACATAAAATCCGTCAAATGTTGCCCAAAAAAAAACATGTACAACAGAACAAAACAACATTACAGCAACATGCAACTAAGAACATAAATAACAAGAATTTGAAGCAGCATCAACCCACCTGTCATATATGCTAGTTAGAGAGCCCAAATCAGGCACAAGAACCCTATCATCCTTCTTCTCTGCACCAGCAAAATATGAAAGCCCTCCTAATCTCTACACAAAACATCACAATTCCAATNATCTTTTTGGTTTCTGTATGGATGTTGGGTCGTTATGTTGCTGGCTCTTGGTCGGCGCTTTAATTGTGTATGTTGGAATAGTCAGTCGTATAAATTTAGATCACAAAATAGTGTCTTTTAATTAGCCTGGTGTTCGAGTAACTTACGCGAACCTCTACTATTTTATCAGTTATTTGTTACCTCTCAACAGTACATATACTAAGTAACTTTGCAGGGCCATGTACAGAAAAAGAGAAAAGAAATGTTGTACTACTAATTTTTTTTTTTTATTAAGAAAGTCCTTTTTAGATAGCGTGATATTCAAGTAACTTACGCGAACCTTAACTATTTTATCAATTATCTATTACCATATCTAATAACACATACACTAAGTAAGTTTGCTGACCATGCATTAAGCATATGATTTTGTCTTTATCTAGAATTGTTATCCTATTTCCGATGATTTCATTAAGACCGTTAGGCCATCATCATTTTTATCTTCTTCAAAAAAACAAACTCAATATCCATCTGAAAATCGGGCTTACTCAGTATACCAAGTGCTCTACAACTAGAGCAGGAGAGAACGATCGTGTATACTGTATGCTATGTTTCTCTTGCATTTATGCAAATGTAAGTTATTTCTATGTCTCAAACGAGTGACCTACTAGATACCAGGGAAGCAGCATGCATTACTGTTGTGCCAAGGCTCCCCTCAAATTCAATAACTGAAAAAAAACGTATAAAAATATTTGTATCAGACTTTCATAGTGAGTTGTGGTCGGATGGTTTGATTCTGCAAAAATAAGAAATGGCATGTGCAATTGAATGATGATACATGTGCTGCCCATGACAATGCATGTGTAGAAGGCCAGTGCTAAAGCAATGCTCTACCACAACTCCAGGCAAAACATAAGGTCTCTCCATCTGCACAAGTTTATGCAATTCTAAGCAAGAGAGCTAATATACTTATTTCTTGGTCAAGACTTACTAAACAACAATCAAATACACAGATTGTCTCTGTGTTTCCTTTTAGTATTTTCTTCTTACTCTAAGTTTTTATTACAAAAGTCCCGAGTTTTACTGTCATCAGTCACTTGCTAAGATTGGTAAACAAGCAAACGTCGCGTAAACTACTATTGTACTACTTGCTAACTAAAA
>NW_017688137.1:0-692 GCF_001879085.1 Nicotiana attenuata
TCGTGGGTATTCTAGAACGAAAGAGAAACAAAAAATAAAAAGAAACAAAAAAAGAAAAAAAGGAGAAACATATTTGCTCTTTAAGAAATCAGATTTTTATTTGTGTTTGTTTCCAAAATCAAGGAAGGAAACAAGAAGAGGGGATCCTAATACTTTGATCTTGTTCAAAAAAAAAAATTTCCTTTTCTTTGTTTGAGGTTTGTTTCAACTAAATCCTACTCTTTCTAGGATTGGTTCTTCACTTTCTTTAGTGCCCAAAATTTCGTTATTTTACTACTAAGGGCTTTGATACGAGTTGGGTTTAATTATAAATCTACAAGGTATTTTCCAAAGGTTAATTGAGGGGAAAAAGGCAAGAGTGGGTGAGAACAATTGAGGGAAAGAGCCAAAGTTTGAGTGATAACTATTATTATTATTATTTTAAAAAGATGTCTCATACAAGTGCTAGTGATGATGAACAGAGGGCTCTCCAAGAAGCCGAAATCCGAGCAAGAAATGATTTCACTCTACAAGCTATGCATCAACAATTCGAGAGATGGAACTTACAATTCCAAGAGATAAGGGATACTATTGCCGAACAAAATGAGACAATAGCTGCACTTAGGAGGGGAAATCAACCTGATGTACAACCTCGAAATAATCCTAGGCCTTTTAATAGAAGAAATGTACCCCATGCCCCCATTGTAAATCAA
>NW_017688137.1:5073-6009 GCF_001879085.1 Nicotiana attenuata
CTTCTAGGGAATATAATTCTCATTTATTGAAGTTTTGACTAGCTCCTTCTTTACTACTATATAAAGGGGGCTTGTCTTCCATTGTAGGGGGACATTTGAAGATTTAATATTATTATTGTTGAGTTCTTTTGAACCTTTGTTGAACTTTACTTTGAAGATTTATCTTGCAACCCTAACTAGTTCATAGCTTAAGGTAGTAAGATAATTTTCTTTCTTGTGATATCTTTGGTTTCTTTTGATATTCTTCGAAGGCGACTAGTTTCTTTTACTAGTTGTTGTCGTAAGTTATTCAAACTAGAAGTCAAGATCCGAATCTAGTTCTTGATTAGCTTATCTCTAGTGAAGGCAATGGGTTTCATAACCAACTTGTTGTCATTAGGATCTTGTCAAAATCTAGATTAACATAATCTCGGGGTTCTTGGACGTTTCCTTGAATTTCAACATATCTAGTTTATTTTTCTTGCTCCGCTTGCATTTCTTTGCTACTTCCGCATTTCATCAACTTATTTTCTTCAAGTTCTTGGATCTCCCAACCTTTGTGTTATCAATTGGTATCATAGCGGTTGTATCAAGATTCTGTTCTTGATAAATCTTGGGGATTTCTTGAACAAAGGAGCAAAAAAATAAAAAAGACAAAAAAAAGAAAAAAAAGGAGAAACATATTTGCTCTTTAAGAAATCAGATTTTTATTTGTGTTTGTTTCCAAAATCAAGGAAGGAAACAAGAAGAGGGGATCCTAATACTTTGATCTTGTTCAAAAAAAAAAATTTCCTTTTCTTTGTTTGAGGTTTGTTTCAACTAAATCCTACTCTTTCTAGGATTGGTTCTTCACTTTCTTTAGTGCCCAAAATTTCGTTATTTTACTACTAAGGGCTTTGATACGAGTTGGGTTTAATTATAAATCTACAAGGTATTTTCCAAAGGTTAATTGAGGGA
>NW_017688138.1:0-664 GCF_001879085.1 Nicotiana attenuata
AGTATAGACTGCATTACTTATGTAATTATTTAATTTATTTCAGAGTTCATCGATCGTTAATTATCATTATTCTTCTTTCAAATTGTTAAAAATTATTAATTCATTAGCTAACGTTGGCTTGCCTAGCAAGTGGATATTAGGCGCCATCATGGCCTTGTGGTTGGGCTTTTAGGTCGTGACAAGTTGGTATCATAGCACTAGGTTGCCTAGGTCTCACGAGTCATGAGCAAGCTTATTAGATTCTGGAGGATCGGTACAGAGATGTCTGTTCTTATCTTCTAGAGGCTATAAGGCTTTAGGAAAATTTCACTTCTTTCTTTCTCTATCGTGCGATTTCATTCTATCATTGAGTTTGAATCATTCTATTCTTGTTCTCTCATAGATGGTGAGAACATGTACAACATCCACAGCTGAGCAAGAGCTAGAGCCCCAAGTTGCAGCCACTACCAAAAGTAGAGGCCAAAGCCGAGGCAGAGCAAGAGGCAGAGGCAAAGCTCAACCTAGAGCACAAACAGTAGAACCTATTGCAGAGCCTCAGATCGAGCAGGAGGAGGAAGTCCCTATTCCGGCTGTGCCAGTTAGACTAGCTCAGGTCCCAGGGGTTCATTTCCACCCAAGTACTTCAAGACGCTAATGGCTAGGAGGATTTGAAAAGCATTATGGC
>NW_017688138.1:1182-6008 GCF_001879085.1 Nicotiana attenuata
AAATGACAACTTCTTTTTAACGGTCAAGAAAATGATGTTTAATTCCTTTAGAAATTCTTTTACCAGTTCGATATGATTTAAGCATTTTAAAATAACAACAAGGTTTCAAGTATTACAAGTAATACATGCTCTTGGGTCCTTGACTACCCGGACTTAAGCATAATAGTAGCTACGCACGGACTATCGTCGCCTCGTGCGTACGTAGCCCCTATAATTAGGAGCACGTATTCAATTATTTCACCTATGGGGTTAATTCCCTCTTACAAGGTTAGAAAGGAGACTCACCTCGCTCCGAAGTTCCATAGCCGGCTTCCAAGCCCTTCCGACGACTTAAACCGATGCTAAATGCTCCAAAACTAGCCAATTAATGGACGAACCAAATGAAAATATACCCTGTTACTTATAACAATTCGATTTATAGAAATTCCCAACTCCGCTCGAAAAGTTGACAAAATCGCCCTCGGGCCGAAGTGCCCAGATTCTGAAATTTTTCGAAGATAAAATTTACCGTAACATCACGAGCTCAAATATATAATTTACTCTCAATTTCAAGTCCAAAATCGTGGTCAAAATCAAGAATACCAAATTTCTAGGTTTTCCTCAAACCCCCAAATTTCTACCAATTTTCATGCTTGAATCCATCATAAAACCATGTATTTAACTAACAAGAGGTGGTATTAACTTACCTTGACATAGATGATGAAAAACCCCCACTTGAAGCTCTCCAAAAATCGTCCAACCAAGAGAGAATGGAAGAAAATGGGCCAAATCCCGTCTTTTAAAGAAACTTCACTGCCTCCAGCCTTTTCGCACCTACGGTGCATAGGCCGCTTCTGCGGCCCCGCTATTGCGGTGCATGTACCGCTTCTGCGGTGTCGGGATCAAGACCAAATTCTTCTTCTGCGGTCTCCTCAGCGCAGATGCACACCCACATCTGCGTGTAAATTTCCACACTTGCGCCCCAGGATGCCTTTCTCATTCTTGCACCTGCGATGCTTCACCGCATCTGTGTCCTCGCAGCTGCGGACAACCGTAGCACCTGCGATCACTGCCCTTCTTCGCCCAAACTGCACCTGCGACCATTTCCTCGCTTCTGCGATCACGCACCTGCGGTCAAACTTGCACAGGTGCGATTACACCAGAACTGGTGCACTTCAACCGTTCCTTATGTTCCATTTTCGATCCGTTAACCACCCGGATTCCACCCGAGGCCCTCGGGACCCCGTCCAATCATTCTAACCAGTTCCAAAACATAATGCGGACCTACTCAAGGCCTCAAATCACATCAAACAACTCGAAAACTATAAATTGCGCTCCAATTCAAGCTTAATGAACTTTTGAACTCCAAACTTCAACATTCAATGCCGAAACCTATCAAATCACGTCTGATTGACCTCAAATTTTGGACACAAGTCATATTCGACATTAAGAACCTACTCCAACTTCCAGAACCGGAATCCGACCTCGATATCAAAATGTCCGCTTCCGGTTAAACTTCTCAAAAACCTTCGAATTTCTAACTTTTGCCAAATGACTCCAAAATGACCTACGGACCTCCAAATCCACTTCCGATCGCGCTCCTAATACTAGAATCACCATACGGAACTATTCCCAGACTCGAATTCCCAAATGGACATCGATAACACTGAAATGCACTGCAACCCATATTTATGAAATTCTTCCCAAAATGCTAACTTCCCCAATAGGCGCCGAAACACTCCCGGGTCATCCAAAACCTGATCCAAGCATACGTCCAAGTCCGAATCATCATAGGAACCTGCTAAAACCTATAAATCCTGATTTCGAGGTCGTTTACGTATAAATCAAACCTTACTCATTTCTTTCAACTTAAAGCTTCCAAAATGAGAATTTTCTTTCCAAATCAACTACGAACTTCTCGAAATTCAATTCCGACCATGCATACAAGTCATTTTACCTGAAGTGAAGCTTCTTATGGCCTCAAACTGTCAAAAGACGCGCTAGAGGCCAAAAAGACCGGTCGGGTTATTACATTTACGCATGTTTGGTTGGGGTCCCGGGTGACCCGAGCGCATTTCAGCGCATTTTGTGAAAGTTAAGTTTTAAGTTGAAATTTATAGTTTTTGTGATTGATACTCGTTATTTGATAATTTGAGGTAGCGAACAAGTTTGTATGATGTTATTGCACTTGTGTGCATGTTTGGTTTGGACCCTGAGAGGCTCTGGTGAGTTTCTAATGCCTTAAAGACTGATTTGGAACTGCTGGTGCTCAGCAGTTGCAGGTGTCCAGTTGTAGGTCTCGCATTTGCAAGAACCTGATTGCAATCGCGAGCCTCGCATTTGCGATGTCAGGCTCGCAAATGTGAAGTAGGAACTGGGGGCTGGGTTTTACATTTTCGAAAAATCTTTCGCTTTTGGGATATGGTCTGGGATCGCTTTTGTGATCCTTTTGTTGCATTTTCGACACTATGTTAAGTTGGGCAGCTTCGCATTTGCGAAGTTTCGACCGCTTTTGTGAGGGGGTGTCCTTCGCAAATGCGAAGGTTATGTCGCAATTGTGATATTTGTGGCTCCGATGCACGGATCGCCTGATCGCAAATGTGTTTTGCATTTACGGTCTTTGAAATTGCAAACAAGAGTTCGCAATTGCGACGTCTGCAGCTTGGTGAAAGAGGGAAAATCGGGACTTAGCTCATTTTACACCATTTCTCAACCCTAAACACTCTAGAGGAGATATTTGAAGAGCTTCTTCTTCCCAAATTCATTGGTAAGCACCTTTAACTACTGTTCAATGAATTTCAACTACTTTTCATGAATTTCTAACATCAAATATATGAATTTAACGCAGAAATTAGGGGCTTTGGGTAGAATTAAGGGATTTTGTAAAATTAGGATTTAGACCTTGAATTGAGGTCGGATTTTGAAACAAATCACATAACCGGGCTCGGGGTGAACGGGTACTCGGGATTTGGTCTGAATCTCGAATTTTGACCGAGCGGGTCTGGGCTTTAGTTTTGTTGACTTTTTCAATTTAGCTAAAGATTGAATCTTTTCCATTAGTGGGTAGTTTCTAAAGTTTGTTTTGAATTGTTTGAATGATAATTGGTTAGATTCGGTTGGCTTGGAAGCTTGTTCGAAAGAAAAAACCGTGGTTGATTATTGATTTTGTTGTGGAAAGAGGTAAGTGTCGTGTTTAACTTTGACTTGAGGGAATTAGGACTTGTTTGGTCTATTTGTTACGTGAACTATATGTGGAGATGACGTATATGCAAGGTAACGGGTGTATATGCATTGTCATGGGTCAAATCATGCGGGTCGGTCTATTTACCTCTACGTCGTCATTCATTCCTTGTTATATCTCGTTATATGCTTTGATTGCTATATGCCATTACTTGTTATTCATGCCTTACTTGTTATCTGTCATTTAGTTGTTACCTGTTTCGATTCATTCATTTCTCGCTCAATATATGCTTACCTATAATATGATCCTACTTGTATTAATTGTATATATTCATTGTCTCGTGTCTTTACTTGCCTTTATTATCCTTACATTACTTGTTGCACAACTATGTTATATCCGATTGTGCGAGTCCTTTAGATATTCATATATAAATAAGTTTTCGAGGTTTGTGGAAATGAGGTATTGGTTATTCTGTGTTAGTAATGGTAGTTCCTTGATGTTCTATACGCTTTAGTTTCTTTTCTGCTGAGTTTACGAAATTTGGTTGTGTTGAGTTGTTCATGTTAATGAGTTGATATTGGGGATGAGTTGCGCACCGCAACAGTACTGAAATGAATTGGTAATGAGAAAGGGTTGCACACCGCAATAGATATTGAATAGATAATGGAAACGGGTTGCACGCCGCAACAGATACAGATATGATATTGGGATCGGGTTGCACCTGCAACAGATATTGAAATGATTGTGGGATCGGGTTGTGCGCCGCAACGGAGTATGATGTGTTGGAACTGCTTGTAGATGTAGTGCTTTATTTATGTACTGAGGTATGAGGTTATGAGATTATGAGATTATGTTATTATGCCCTCTTTTAGTTGACCTTCGCGTCCCCTGCTTATGAGTTTATCCGTTTTACCTAAAAAATTTATGTCTTTTATTAGTATTCGTATAGGTTTATAGTGGATGTCTTGTCATAGCCTCGTCACTACTTCGTTAAGGTTAGGCTCGACACTTACAAAATACATGGCGTCGGTAATACTCATACTACACTTCTGCACTTCTTGTGGAGATCTTGGTGTTGGTCCTAGTGGTGCGCAGAGGAGATTGCTCACATCCGACTGTTCCTGAGACTCGAGGTAGAGCTGCACAACATTCGCAGTCCTTGAAGTCTCCTTCTATCTTGTTTTTATTGTTTACCTAGTTTCAAACAGTTGTATTTTATTTCAGACCATATTTGTAGTATTCTAGTCGCTCATGTACATGTGACTCTGGATTTCTGGGATTATAATCTTTGTCATCAGATTCTGGTGTGTTTGTAATGGGTTTGGTGTAGTGTGGCAAGGTTTCCACATATATGGGAGTGTGGTGGGGATGATCATTTGATGGTTCAGGGATGAGGAGTGGAGCGTTGTTGGGATGTGTGTTGCAATGAGTAGCGGGCTATTTCTGCGGCTTTGGGATGTTCTGTGGAGGCATGGGGTGTTCAGCATTTGGAAAGTTGACGTCTGGAGTAGTGAGGGAGAATGACAGACTTGCCAAGTTCCGAACTTGGTCTAGCTCTTCTTGAAATTTCAGTAGCTTCTGTTCGAGCAGAGCGACACTTTCTTTGGATACCTGAATACCCTGAGGAACCTCTACCCTTTCAACCGAATTCTCCTTCTGGAGTTGT
>NW_017688139.1:0-6008 GCF_001879085.1 Nicotiana attenuata
CACTATAGAGTTCCAATATTTTTCTGTTCGAGCAGTGAAACTGCATCATTTGGGGCCTGAGTACCCCGACCTCAGAAGTTTCTGCGTGTTCAACCCCTGTGTTGTTTTCCTTTCTGGTGCCGTTCAAATCATCCATTTTTGCTTTTTCCTTGCCTTTTGGTGGACTAGGAGGAGGAGAAGGTGGAGGTCCCCTGGATCTTGTGTGATAAGCTGATGATGCCAGTATGCACGAACCAACCAGTTTTGGGGAATGGGAATAATTAAAAAGAAAGAAAGAAAAACAAAAGGTAGCTAAGTCAATAATAATTCTGAAACGTTTACAGTATTTAAACACATATTGCGGGAATGTAAATTCGTGTCCTAATTTGGGAGCCTTGTTGTGCCCGAGGTAGGCCTAGCAATAAATAGATTTGGAGAACTTTAGATGCCAGTAAATGCCTCATTTCATAATATGAAAATAGACGAATCCCAAAACGATACTAAGATAATAGAAAAGTAAGTCACTATTGGCACTTCGCCTTATTACATTTAGGAAAGAAAATAAATCTAGCCTACTTGGTCCCAGAAGGACCTTCCCCAGATTCGATTTTCCTGACTCCATCATACAGGTTTCCCAGCCCGCGCAGACCCAGCAGTAGGTAGGCTCTAGCCAACTGTCCTCCTTTGCATCCTTCAGCATTCTGGCAATCCTCTTTATGATTTTGCCCTCTAGCTCCACTAATCCTCGCTCCAGATACTCCAACCTTCTGTTGGAAGTGACAGCCATTTCCTTACATTCATTGATCAGCCTCATATTTGTCTCGTGTATTTCCCGCTGCTCATTCTCAGAGTCGTGGACCCTCTTGCGCAGTCTCTTGTATTTGACGTGAGCCTCGGCTTCTTCGTCTATGATCCTATTCCCTTGACCGGCTCCTGGCCTCACCATTCTCTTTAGGTTGTCTTCTAACCATGCTGGGTAGAGAGGTTCACACCCAGCACGATACCTGTCTGGATCAATGGTGTTCTTTTCCACATCGATCTTGCAGTGCCACATGTGCTGAGCTTGGACGTCGTCGTCCTGAAAGTCTGCTCTGAAGTGACTCGTCATGGCAACCCTTGGTACAACCTGCTTCATGTCTGCTTGCCTCATAACTCGGATAGGGACATAAGGGTATATTCCCCTCAACCCAATCAGCACCAAGTGTGGAACGTCCCTGGATCTGATGATGAACTCGTCTGTTGGGAACCATTCAAACATCCATTTCACTTGTTCCTCGGTCAGATTGTTGAAGAACTCTACCCACTCTTTGGCACTTTCCAGCTGAGCAAACCTGTCCGGAATGTAAGTCATCCCCTTGGGGTGATGGAAGGCAACATGGTCGTTCCAAGCCCTTCGCGGAAGTTCTTGGCGATACTGGCCCCTTTAAAGATGTTCTAATAACCACAACTGCAGCAACAGGTTACAACCCTCAAAATGTTTGATCCCCCTTTGACAGCGCTCTAGAGCCCTGTAGATGTCGGCTATGATCATGGGGACTATAGTGTATGTCTGTCCATTGATCCCTTCCATCAGAGTCTTGGCGACCATGGAAAATCTAGTATGGATTCTTCCCCTTTTCATCGGGAACACTATCATGCCCAAGAAGCACACAATGAACACGAACACTCTGCGATGGATGTGTCCCAGAGAAGTGATAGAAAGCTCGTCATGGAAAGTACGGTAGGACTTGTTATGTCCATATCTCTCATACAGGTATTCGAAGGGTATGTAGGATTTTTTCAGGCATTCCAAGTCAACGTTTTTCTTCAACCCCATCATCTTTAGGAACCCTTTACCAATACGATTCTCCGGTACCAACAACCCAGGGCTATCCCAAGTCAGTCTCGCAAGTCCCTCGAATTCTTCTACGAGTGGTGTCATTTCCATATCCCCGAAACGGAACAAAGCCCTTTCATTGTCCCAGAACAAAGTGGCAGCCTCGATCAGCATATTGTTTGGCTGAATGTCTAGTAGAGAAGGTAAATTGCCCAAGTGCTTTCTCACGTGTTTCTTGTCACTTGAGGAAAGGTCCTCCCACCAATCTAGTAGCAATGGTGGAATGTTGCTGACCATGCCAAATCTGGGGAACTCGTGCCTCATTTTCTGCAAAACAAAAAGGTTAGGCCCTTCTCCCCCACCAAACTCGACTATTTCTACATTCATAATTAGCATATTGGCATTTAGTTCTCCAAATTAATGCACAGAACGTGATTACGTCCGTTGGGATTATGAAAACCCCAGTGGACTTTTGGATAAGGCTCGTCTTAAAGGATTATTATGTGGACAACATATTAATCCGACTACGATTGACCATGATGCATGCACAATTACAATAAGAGTAAGGTTACTATAAGGGTCTAGACCGGTACCCTCAAGCGGACAACTTGAGGGGGAAAGGCCTGGAACCGTCGACTGCACCGCTGATCGACTAGTTTTACCGCAAATAAGCCTTTCTGAATTTAAGGGTAATAAATTGGAAAAGCGCAACCACTCATCAAGCGTTGCTATAGGATTTGATACGCACGAGTGGAATATGATGTGGAGCATGATTTATGCAACAATAAATAGCATGTTGTCAAGTATTTGCACGTAAAAAACGGTAAATGCAGTATTTAAATAATTGAAAGACAGTTACGGAGAAAGAAAATAAAGAGATAAATCAGCTTCAGTAAATAAAGGAAATCATAAATAAGTAGTTAAAACCAAATAAGGGGAAGGGTGCGCGGGATAAAGCATGTTCAAGACTAATTCAAAAGAATAAGTTCGTTATGGTAAGAGCCTAAAATATCCGCAGCAGAGTCGCCATGTTGTCGCGCCCCCTTTTTTTCCCTTCGCGGGTTCGACATTCATGGGGGAAACAACTCGCTTCCTTTTGGGAATTGGGTATTTGAAGAGTCGCCACCTAACGGATTAAGGTGCGTTAGGGCACCTAGAGCGATTAACTCAAGTAACCAATTTGCATTACCAGAGATTAGGGTAAGGGCTCGAAATAACCTTAAGGGGAAGGTGTTAGGCACCCCTCGAGGTCCACAACGGTGGGTCTCGTCCAAACTTACTTTGTGAATCAGTCAAGTAGCAAATAGACAGTCTAAGCACACATATGTAAAATAAGTAAGATTTTAACAGATAAGCAGTCTAAGCACACATATGTAAAAGAGATTCTTAAACAGATAAGCAGTCTAAGCACACATATGCAAATGGGATGAAGGGTTCCTAAGTTGTTTATCCTATAGGATCATATCCATGCAATGCCCGGTAATCACTCCTCAATGAGAGGGGCTACACGTTGCATTAGCGCACAGGTCATCATATCCTTTATTACCCATTATCCCACCCCTTAGTGATTATTAAGCGAGTTTTTATTAACGAACTCTCAGCTGCTGTTACTCGTCCCTTCCTTGTGGTCCTGGAGGAGCTTAGGACCTCTAAATCTGGGCAGTTCTAGACAAACCAAAGGAATTTAAAACGCAAAAATCTAGGCGACAAATATATAACATGTAGGACAAGCAAATAGGCAAAAAGCAGTTAAAAGGCTCATGTTTACCTCCGCATGTATATAGGCAAATAAACAACACGTCTCAAACACAGATTCAGGTAATTTTTAGAAAGAATCCTAGGACAGGATGTCTAGGTGGACATTAATACACAGATCTTGCAATAGTATTTCAAAACTCAATGGCAGGGTCCTAATCAGTTTGCCTACTGATTTTAAACCTGTAAGACTTAAGCAGTTTATAGACAATTAAAACGTAGTTTCTAGTTATATATAAGGACATTAATCACCTAAGCTTACCTAGGCGTGAGGACTATACGTAATCACAATTACAGGAACTGTTTGAACAGTTTAAGAAAATGTTCAACCTACAAACATGCTATTCTAGGTTACACAGATTTTTAACAGGTAATTTGCACCAGTTTGTGTTTAGAAACATGACATCTATACGTGAGGCTATTTTTTTATACCTTTTCATGGACAGTTATTTATTTTAATCGAAATAGATATGGTTCAAACGAATGCAAACAGAGTTCCTAGAAACATGGTATCTAATGCATGACAGTTTATTAAGGCAGAATTATTAACCTAGTAACAGGATCTCTAAGTGAAAGTACTTGTGCAAAATTAAAGGATGGAATAGTGATATGTAGTATACTGAGGCAATAAGCGTGAAGCCCTAAAACAGGATATCTAATGCAGGTTTAACATGGTTTGAATGCAAATGAACACATCAGTCCTAGAACATGATTGCTGAATGCAGATTTACATAATGTAAAGCCTAGAAACATGGTTTCTACCCAGCATTACCCATAAGATCATATAGCTACCCTCCCTTTTCACTTGTCACCCCAAAATTTGTTTACAAATAATTATTACAGACCAATGATTGAATGAATTACACAAATGAAACATAGATTAACTATAGGGAGCCTGAAGTAGGCCCAAAGCAAACCTGGGAATACCAGGCCTTCAGTAGTCTCAAATGCCAAGGATTTTATAGCCAAATTCTTGTCCAAGTGTGTCAGAGTTCCCTAAGGATCTCAAGGAGCCCGGGCAGTGCTCACACCCACACTTTCACAACAGGGATTGAGTAAGTGCAGTCTGGAATGGCCAGCCCCAGTGTGCCAGAGTTCAAAGGAATCTCAAGAGGATCCCAAGGCAGTACAAACACTGGAGGGGTAGAACTTAGGGACTTAAGAGTGAAGTGAGAGTGCTTGACATAGTTTTCAAAGGTTATTTTTTTGACAAGAAAACAGTACTGAAATGACTCTAGAAGAAAAGAGGTTTTTCTAAAAATATGTAACTAATTTAGTAGTGAAGCAGTTTGAGAACAGTACAAAACACTTTCGAAAATCAGCAAAACAGCCTAGTTGATTACAGAACAAATAGGTATAGCATCACTCAATCAACAGCTTTCACGCAGGGGTAGTGGGAATTGGGGGACACATAGAACACATCAGTGTATAGTGGAGCATATAACAACAGGATGTACAGAAATTTTCAAGAGTTTTATAGGATTAACAAGTTAGTTATAAAATTGGTGGTAGAGACATAGAGCAAGGATCACAGAACAGCCGTGTGGAAAACACATTAGCACTGGACAGATTAAGCACACAACCATAGTTACTTTGAGATACTAGACAACTTAGCATGATCTCAAGCAAAGTAGAATAAGCAGGGATCCAAATGAACAGACTAGACAACACTACGCAAGTATTCCTGGTATAAACATGCTGACACATATAGAACAAAACAGGTTGAGGCATGCTAGATAAAGCAGTAGGCAGATCATTGTGGATTAGACATACTAATCACAGATTCTAACAGAATAAAACTCAAACATGCTAGGCAAAACAATAATTAGGCAATGTAGTTTAGACGTGCTAGTTACATATTGGGCGAACAAGATAGTAAACAGGAACATGATTGGAACTCATAATCAATGAACTAAAACATCAATGAAACACATAGAGTTTTAGACTTCGAAATTGAATTAGGACATACCAGTTAGGGAGAGAAAACACAGAGTATAGGGCATATGTTGTGCAATAGCTAGCCTTGGCTTACATCCGGCTAGATCAGTGAAGATTGTAAGTAACAGAGAAGAAGTGAGAGCTTTTAAGTGTAAGAGTGTTTTTGAAGAAGTGAGAATAGAGGAGAGTATATATGTAGTCAGGGGCTAAACAGAATAAGGTAAAGAGATCAATCATTCAGCAATTAAGGGAACTTACAGAATCAATTATGCACGAAATCAGTAAAGTCTCCCCTAATTAAGGGGTAATTACCCAACGGTAAAGGGCAGGAGAATATTCAAGGAAAGAAAATCAAGTAAGACTTAAGCATATAATGGGCAATTAGGGGTAAATAAATAAGGGCTCAATTAAGGAAACAATCTTGAGGAATCTATAAGTATCACGACTAATCAAATAAGGCAAGAAAATAATTAAAAGGTGTAAAATAGGGAAATAATCAAGAATCGCACATAGGTCTTAA
>NW_017688140.1:0-696 GCF_001879085.1 Nicotiana attenuata
GTGAACGAAGCGCACGTGAGCCACGAGACAATGATGGAGGTCTAAAGGCAATGTTTGGCGGTTATAATTTCAACGTGAGCACTTCTGAACTCGTGGTTGTTTTAAGAAGCATGGGAGATAAGGTACGGTGGCCAAGGAAATGAGATCAAATCCAAACAGACGAAACCCTGATCATTGGTGCAAATTTCATAACGATCATGGGCATAAAACAGCAGATTGCAGGTTTTTGCAGGGTGAAGTTGATCATTTGTTACAACAAGGATATCTCACTGAGTTATTTAGTGAGAAAGGTAAACAAGTATACATGAAGAACAGGCAGGAGCCTCCAAAACCACTTTCTCCCAAGAGAACTGTCAACGTTATAAGTGGGGGTGAAGAGATCAACGGCGTATCATATAAAAAGGTTTCTAAAGTAACAATTACCCACGGGAAGCGGCCTCGACATGTCTTGGAGGAAGAAAATATTATGTTCGATGATGCAGATACCGAGGGTTTATTAACTCCACATAACGACGCACTGGTAATATCTTTACTTGTACATGACACTAACGTGAAACGAGTTTTGATTGATCCAGGTAGTTTCGTGAACATTATTTGGATAAGAGTATTACGTGAGATGCAAGTTAGAAGAAAAACGTAATACCAAAGGCACATACTCTATTGGGTTTAGATAATTCCAGCGTCGTCACGAAAGGA
>NW_017688140.1:5201-6008 GCF_001879085.1 Nicotiana attenuata
GTATGAGCTTCAACCACGGGAGCTTCAATCACGGGAGAAGGAAAGTCCTGTATTTGCTGAGCTTGTTCAATGGTTTCATTAACCTTAGCTAATTCTGACTCCAGGTCGAAGTTTTCTTGACCAGCTTCAATTAGGGTATCACGACGTGAATTCATAAAAGCCCAACTTACCTCAACATCAAATTTTTCTTCAAGGATCTCATAATCCTTTTCCCAAGCAGCCACCTCATTCTTGAGCTCTTCATTTTCGGCCAAGGCGGAGTTATAAGAAGCTTGAAGAGAAACATGAGAGCTCTCTAAAGCACGAACCTTATCAGCAGAGACTCGAAGCTCTTCTTTTGCTTGAGTTAAATTTTGCATGAGCTCTCCAGCATAAGCTTCTTTTTGATTCAGCAGAGCCTTCAACGCCCTGTTCTCTTCCCTAGCCTTAGACAACTGTTCTGAAAAGGAGGATTCAAGGCGTTCTTTTTATTTTCTGCTTGGTTCCAGGAAGCCTTGGTAACCGCTAGCTCCGAAGTTAATGCTCGCACTTGCTGCTCTAAGGTACTCTTGCTCTCTTGAAAATCCTCCATGTCTATTTGAGCACCATCAAAGTGTTCCTTCCAATTGATTGCTTCCAACTGAGAATCACGTGCAACCTTCTCTGAACCACGTGCTACCTTCTCCAAGAGAGAGATTCTGTTCATCAGCTCAGTGCCGATAAGATTGGCCTAAGAAAAAATAAGGGAAATAAGAATCTCGAAAGATAGAAATTTTTACAAAGTAAAGAAGAGAAAGAAGGAAAATACCTTCAAAAGTGGCATGTACT
>NW_017688141.1:0-860 GCF_001879085.1 Nicotiana attenuata
CAAAGAAGAGCTGTTGATGGCATATTTTGGAGAAAGCTTGGTTGGTATCGCTTCAGAATGGTACATGGATCAAGATGCCTCGCGTTGGCATATTTGGGATGATCTGGCCCGAGACTTTGTTCGACAATTTCAGTACAACATAGACATCGCGCCGGACAGGAACTCTTTGGCAAATCTTAAGAAGAAGCCTTCAGAAAGCTTCCGTGAATATGCAATTAAGTGGCGCGAACAGGCGTCGAGAGTGAAACCTCCAATGGATGAGGTAGAGATGGTCACTGTTTTCCTCCAAGCCCAGGAAGCAGACTATTTTCAGAATATGATGTCCGCCATGGGTAAACCTTTCGCCGAGGCAATAAAAATCGGAGAAATGGTAGAGAATGGGTTAAAAACGGGTAGAATCTTGAGCCAGTCAGCCATAAGGGCCACCTCCCAAGCCATCCAAGGCGGGTCTGGAGGAATGGCCAAAGGCAGAAAGAAAGAAGAAACAGTGATGGCGGCATCGGGGGGAAGAAGGTATCGGGCTCCTAGACCGGTGTTCTCTGAAAGAACCCCTCAACACTACTACCCTCATACTGGTATGGCCTATTCTCCTGCACCTTATGCGGTCATGAATGCACAACCCTTCGGCCGACCGCAACCACAAGCTAACCGAAATCCACCTCCATTCCAAAGAAATCAACCTCCTTACCAGAACCAATATAATCCCCGACCACCGCAGAATAACTTTCGTCCTCGAGAACCTCCCAGGAGACCAAATTTTACGCCAATCGGTGAACCTTATTCCAGTTTGTTCCCGAAACTCGTCCAGATGAATTTGCTGCAGCCTATTCCCCAAAACAGGCAGAACCCAGAATCTTCAG
>NW_017688141.1:5299-6008 GCF_001879085.1 Nicotiana attenuata
GCATGTGGAAGATCTCACCAAACGCTTCAAGTCGGTAGAATTCAGGTATATCCCCCGGTGTCATAATGAACTAGCCGATGCACTTGCCACTCTAGCTTCAATGTTGCCTTACCCAGGCAATGCCCATATTGACCCTTTAGAGATTCAAATCAAAGAAAAGCACGGGTATTGTAATGCGGTTGAGGTGGAACCTAGTGGTCAGCCCTGGTATCATGATATCAAGAGATTTCTGAAAACACAGGAATACCCTGAGCAGGCCACCGGAGATCAGAAAAGAACCATTAGACGACATGCGAGTGGTTTCTTCTTAAGTGGTGATGTTTTGTATAAAAGAACCCCGGACCTCAAGTTGCTAAGATGTGTTTGACGCCGAGGAAGCTGGAAGAATTATGCATGAAGTGCACGCAGGAGTATGTGGACCTCATATGAATGGTTATGTGTTGGCAAAGAAAATTTTGCGAGCCGGGTATTACTGGATAACCATGGAGAAGGACTGTTTCAGTTTTGTTCGGAAATGTCATCAATGCCAGGTGCACGGCGACTTGATTCATGCACCTCCGACAGAACTCCATCCGATGTCAGCACCTTGGCCGTTTGTCGCTTGGGGCATGGATGTCATTGGGCCGATCGAGCCGAAAGCTTCGAATGGGCATAGGTTCATACTGGTAGCAATCGACTATTTCACAAAATGGGGTGAAGCCATCACCCT
>NW_017688142.1:0-971 GCF_001879085.1 Nicotiana attenuata
AATAGCTCAGACGACTATACGGGGAGGAACATCCCGCACCATATTCGTAATATCATTATGCTTCTTCAATTCTCGATTTATAACAAGCGTTTTGCGTCGCGTAAGATTGAGTAGGAATGAATTAAAGGCATACGCCTCCAAGGATCAAATCGCACGATAAGGAATCAAGAAGGGAAGTACTCCTAACAGTCCTGCAGCCCCCCGAGTATAAGTACAGACGTCTCCGTACCGATCCGCGAGGCTCTACTAGACTTGCTCATGACTCGTGAGACCCTAGGAACCTAGTGCTCTGATACCATGTTGTCACGACCCAAAATCCACTAAGGATCGTGATGGCGCCGGACATTGCTGTTAGGCAAGCCAACCAAATTACTTAATCAAATTCTCGTTTTATTACTTTTGAAAATCTAGGATTTTCCTTCAAATTTAGCAATTTAAAAGATAATTGTCTCAAATCAAATTTAAATAATAAGCAGTTCAATGCAAAATACAACATACCATCCCAGAACCCAGTGTCACAAGTGCTTGAGCATCTACAGATAAGGAAATAAAATACAACATCCGTCCGAAATACAGAGGACAAGAAATAAATACAATACACTGGAAGGGACTATACTAGCTACGGTCGCATCGAATAATGCAACTCACCTTGTCCCAGAATCATCCGCGCTGCTACGCCCAGTAGGCCACACGGGTTACATATACCTGTGCAACAAAAATGCACAGAAGTGTAGTATGAGTACGTAAACAACGTGTACTCAATGAGTATCCCGCCTAACCTCGAAGAAGTAGAGACGAGATGGTCGACTTCGACACTTACTAATGGTCCAATAGTGAGGTCAGTAATACATTAAATATGGATTTCTATAAACATGATTTTAGTCCAAATAGAAGGAGACAAGTAAACAATTAATTCTTTATAGAAAATTTCCAAAATTCCTTTCGTAATTATCCAAATAATTTCAAGCCAT
>NW_017688142.1:5224-6008 GCF_001879085.1 Nicotiana attenuata
TTTACTCACTAATACACAAGGACAACCATCCTAACCGGAGTACTCATCCACAGTCCACAACTCAGTAACTGAGTGCCCTCCAGGCATATATTCTCAACTTATCGATATTACCACAACCTTCAGACTCGGTTTAAATATTTAATCAATTAAGTGACGACATGCCACATTTATACAATCTTCCTGTGGGACACACTCCACAACCTACCATAACAAATAACTGGGTCTTACCTCCAAACCACCGGCCGCACTAACGCTGAAAAGCGATCAAGAATGATTAACCAGGATGCAAAGCCCTTTTTATAAACAACCTATCTCAGGTGACACTGATGACAAAACCAACTTACTTTAAACATCGAAACTCCTTTCCTGCTCATCCGAGCTCGTGACATCCTTGTCAACACCGAACTGCTACCTTGATCTTCACTTCAAATTCCATACCACTCGTTGCATTTAACATGCCAATATACGATAGAACTCGTTCCTCATCATAGCTTCGGAACCACTGTTAGATTGACATTTCATCACATAAAAGCTTTCCACTTAACTCACTTCAGGGGAACCATAGCAGCACACAGGCGAATTTTCATAACCGTAGAATATGCAAATCTCTAAGTAGTGGTCTAAGCCACCATAGCCCTTCTGGAATCTGCTTCCACATAACAAGCCATAACAGTAGAATGCTTCTGAATAACATCAATTGCGGTGGCTGACAGGCCTGATACGTACCATCTCAAATCACTTGCATAACTCGATCACGCTGAAGGAACTGATCACTAACACCAAT
>NW_017688143.1:0-910 GCF_001879085.1 Nicotiana attenuata
GTGGCAAAAATCACGTGCTCACAGCTGCCCCTCTTTGCTCGAAGACATGAAGGGCTTTCGGGCAAAGATAAATGAGCACCATGAAGGATTTTTGCCCTCTCAGCACTCCATGAGAAGCATTTTGAAAACCGTCCGACCGAACCCTGCTTCAAAGGTTGCCTACATATCCTTGGCTATAAAGGAATCAGGTCAGTGTAGTTCTGGAAAGTTTGGTAGCTGGGACTACCAGGAGTTGTGAATTTCACTGCTGTTGCTACTGCTACTGCTTGCTGACCTCCTTATTACACCAAAAGGAAAATCAAAACTAAGCTAGCTATGCCTATCAAACTATGAGTTACAAGATTCCTATCTATAAATATCTTGAAGCTTGATCTTTACTCTTAGCTGATTTTGCTGTGGACTTCGATTTGAATCTTGATGCTCGCAAGTTGTAGGTGTTTTACTTCTTCATGCAGCATTGGGTCAAAACAGGGTCAACGGAGCTTGTGACTTCAATCAGATTTTGAGCAATCCGCGCCCTTGCTTGCTTCACATTTGAGTTCATCTCTTTTTGTTCTTTTCTTCTTTTCTTGATTCTGGATTGAGATTTATTCCATTGGTCATTTCACACCTTGCATCTTGAGGTTGACCTGCTTAAGATACCAAAACAAACAAACGAACGAAATTCTGCCCCAGTTTTCACTAGGACAATTTCGCGAGTTAGTTGTGACACATATCTAAGCATCAAATCAGGATTGTGTAGGGAGATCCTCGATTTTGGCCGGGATTTGGAAAGAAAAAGCTCTACGGTTTTTTGGCTGGGAGATCCTCGGTTTTTGGCCGGGATTTGGAAAGAAAAAGCTCCTTGGGTTATGCCAGGGAGATCCTCGGTGTTTTGGCCGGGATTTGGAAATAAAAAGCTCCTTGGGTT
>NW_017688143.1:5455-6008 GCF_001879085.1 Nicotiana attenuata
GGCAACAATCACATGCTCACAGCTGCCCCTCTTTGCTCGAAGACACGAAGGGTTTTCGGGCAAAGATAAATGAGCACCATGAAGGATTTTTGCATGTTCAGTATTCCATGAGAAGCATTTTGAAAACCGTCTGACCGAACCCTGCTTCAAAGGTTGCCTACATATCCTTGGCTATAAAGGAATCAGGTCAGTGTAGTTCTGGAATGTCGGTAGCTGGGACTACCAGGAATCCGTGATTTCACTGCTGTTGCTGCTGTTACTGCTTGCTGACCTCCTTATTGCACCAAAAGAAAATCAAAAGCTAAGCTAGCTAGGCCTATCAACTATGAGTTACAAGATTCCTATCTATAAATCTCTTGAAACTTGATCTTGAGTCTTAGCTGATTTTGCTGTGGACTCCGATCTGAATCTTGATGATCGCAAGTTGTAGGTGTTGTTTCTTTCTGCAGCATTGGGTCGAAACGGGGTCGATGGAGCTTGTGGCTTCAATCAGATTTTGAGCAATCCGGCGCCATTGCTTGCTTCACATTTGAGTTCATCTCTTTTTGTTCTT
>NW_017688144.1:0-778 GCF_001879085.1 Nicotiana attenuata
ATTTATTTGGAGGTTTTCCACTGATTTGAGTCACTTCCTTGTTTGTGAGATGCTTTCCTTACTTGGTGCTGATTCCCTGTGATTTTCAATCTCGTCCGTGACTTCCTGAACCAATTTTTTCAAAAATCATTCTGTAATCCGCCTGTTTATGTGCACAATATACTTTTATTTTACTTTCCAAACTTGTAATTATTTTGTACTTAGTCCCTATTACATGCATCATGCTATTCCTGTAAGAAAATATCAGTCTTGCAAAAAATCTTCCTTATTTGATGCAATTTGTACCGTTTGAGCTATGACTCCCTAATTAAGGGAAATCCGAGTCTTTAATTGATTCTAATAGGTACTCTTTCCATAATTGTAATCAGTCTATGCGTATTACCTTATTTTCCACTTATTTTCAAAACTATAAATGCCCTACCCTCTCTTTAGCAGAGACACGAACAAAAAATTCATTGTTCTGAACTCTCTCTTTCACACATAAGCATACTCAGTGTTTTCTCTTGTTTTCTACACATCCTCTCTCACTTTCCCTGTTGACTACTGATTATTCAGTCAGCTGAAAGCCAAGACTGAGTGATTTTGGGGCTGCTCTACCATTCTACTGCTCTATACATTGCTACTTGCTTGGTCTGCATACTACTGCTCACTTCCCTGCATACTACTGCTCTATATTATCTCATCCTCGACTGGTATGCCCTCTATTTGATCTACAGCTTCCAAAACAATATGTTTTTATACATACTGCACTTTATTTTGTTTCTTCTATGCTTTTACT
>NW_017688144.1:5346-6008 GCF_001879085.1 Nicotiana attenuata
GTGAGCGTCGAGGATAGATGATCATCAAGTAGCATCAGATGCACGCAAGACAGAGGACGTGATGAGCTTCCTGGGGAGACTCAACTATATCAGCCGGTTCATAGCTCAATCCACTGTCATTTGTGAACCCATCTTTAAAATGTTGAAGAAGGACGCTGCTACCAAAGGGACTGATGATTGCCAGAAAGCATTTGACAGAATCAAGGAATACCTGTCAACGCCGCCTGTCTAGGTTTCGCCCGAACCAGGTAGACCTCTATTGCTCTACCTTGCAGTATTGGATGGAGCATTCGGTTGTTTTCTGGGACAACACGATGAAACGGGGAGAAAGGAGCAAGCCATCTACTATCTCAGTAAGAAGTTCACCCCGTACGAGGCCCAGTATTCTCTATTAGAGCGCACATGTTGTGCTCTGACTTGGGTAGCTCAGAAATTAAGGCATTATTTCTCTGCCTACACTACTTATCTCATATCAAGAATGGATCCACTGAAGTATATCTTCCAGAAGCCCATGCCCACTGGCAAGCTAGCCAAGTGGCAAATCCTACTAAGTGAATTCGACATTGTTTACGTGACTCAGAAGGCAATCAAGGGACAAGCCTTGGCGGATCATCTCGCCGAGAATCCCGTGGACGGAGAATACGAGCCTCTAAAGACGTATT
>NW_017688145.1:0-2142 GCF_001879085.1 Nicotiana attenuata
AATTCAGCATCTAGATATCATGACTCGTAGGTCTTCAACTAATCTGCATCTAGATATCATGTTCATAGGTTTAAAAACGAGTCTTCTAGCATTTTATACCATGTCTGCAAAGGCTTAAAATCAACAACGCCTAGAAACTATGCCTATAGGAACTCCTAATCGAATCTGAATCGCTTCATTCGCGTATAGAGCTAAAATAAGTAATAACGGGTACTATCAGTTGCAGAACTTATAACCTTCATTAAAACTTGCCTTTCTTTAAATAACCTGACTACCCTTTTTAACCAGTACGTATTCAGTTTATTTTAGACCTTGTTATTTCATTGCTTTCTAAATTAAATAGATACCATGCCTATAGGATCCTTGTCCAACACTTAGGCAAGCCTTAGGGTAAAGTTATAAACTGAAGCTGTTCTATTAACTACAACCAGCTGGCAGGCCTGATTAGGGCCTCTTATCTGAATTATGTAATAGATCAGTCTGCCTCAACCTTTAAGTTCTTTCACCAGAGTAATCTCTCTGATATATAGTCGGGCACATTGAGAGTAATCTCTCCGATAGTCGGGGCACATTGAGAGTAATCTTTCCGGTAGTCGGGCCACATTGAGAGTAATCTCTCCGATAGTCGGGACACATTGAGAGTAATCTCTCCAATAGTCGAGGCACATTGAGAGTAATCTCTCCGATAGTCGAGCCACATTGAGAGTAATCTCTCCGATATTTGGGCAGGGACGAGTACTCATCCCCTCACACCCCAATATTGTCTTATTCGTGCATGGATCATCTTTTTAAACGAAAATATCCTCCTCATTGACCTAAAAAAAAGACAAAAAAAAAAGCAGAAGGATTAAAGAAGAAAAAAATCACCTTTGCGCAGGCTTCCTAAACGTTAGAGTCGAAGTAAGATCGACTTTGAGAATGCCGCGGGTTTATGCTCAATAAACATGATCAGACGAATTTATATAAGTGCTGAAAGGTGACGTAGAAGATCCTTTTGTCGATATGGGATTAGTGCTAAGACGACAACTACAGTTTGTCTCCAACATGGATTAGGCGTGAGTGGCTGACTTCAACAAGGAATCAAATAGCTTCCTTGTTTAAACCACGTAAAGGCTGGAGGAAAACGCAGTCGTCGACGCGTCCAACATTATTGTGGAAACTACTCACAAATCTTTTTATATTGAGTTGCTCAATTCTTTGCAAATGAAAGCGTATATAGAGACAAGGTGTATATTAAAATAATACACTTTTTGGTCTTTGGTCACTTGACCTTAATTACGTGGAACATTTGATTTTAAGTTTCCATGAATTATTTTGTCTTATATGAGCTTATCTCTGATTTTGCTACTTGCTCACATGAATTAGTTGATTTAAATTAAGGTCTTGGCATGGATTATACACTGGGGGAAAAAACGGTTTAATTTGGAAAGCTTGAAAATTTATAGCTTTTCATCTCTATGACAAGCGAGTTGCTCAATCATTTAAGCACGGTACTTCATACCTCGTCTTTGATAAGTTGATATTTTACAAGTCTGAAGTAGGGGGCATTTGTAGGCGCATAAAATTTGCAAAATTAAATTCATAAATTAATTTGGACTATATTTTGAATTCAAGATATATTAGTCCAAATAAATTTATTAGGATAATATAATTAGATTAACTATAAGTCCAATATATATGGATTAAATAAATAAGTCTTAATCCATTGGGTTAGCCCATTTAATTGGGCTAAAGTGATGAGCCCACTTCATTAAGCCCAAGATGTCATCTTCCTAGGGGCCCAGTTTGGTGTCACGTGTCATATGACGTGGCACGCCAAGTCAAACGGAAGAGCCAATAGGATTATGCACGTGTCAAAATGACAAGGCATGCCAAGTCTCATTAAAAGGCCAATGAAACTGTGTCACGTGTGCAAGTGACATGTTCTGGCCAATCAAGTATGGCCTTATCACACTTAAATTTGATTGGTCGGAAAGAGTTTGTTCTTATCATAACTCTTCCCTCCCACAACTATAAATAGGGGACTTCATAACCCAGAAAAGACACCAGAAGTTATAACAAGAAGCAAGAAAGAGCTCGTGGATCAAACGCTGCAAATTCCTCCACAAGTTTCAAGCTTCAAGCAATCAAGTTCAAGTTCAA
>NW_017688145.1:5791-6008 GCF_001879085.1 Nicotiana attenuata
TGGTCAAAATTAAAAATTACTTTTGTATTTGCTATCTAAATAATATAAATGTAAGCCGTTAACACTTTTGTAATACAAGGGAAGAATACACTAAAATACTCTAACATGCTATATATGCAGTTAAGTAGTACAACGAAGTGTGCGTGTGTGTCTATATATATATATATATATATATATATATATATATATATATATATATATATATAATATATATATA
>NW_017688146.1:0-668 GCF_001879085.1 Nicotiana attenuata
CCTCTTTCCACTCTAGAAAAGTTGAAAGTTGACTGGGAAAGAATTCATAAAAATAGCATCTGTGTACGGGGATTTGACGGCAGAGGGAAAGACACAGTGGGAGATATTGTGTTGGAGTTAACAATAGGACCTGTGGAATTCACTATGGAGTTTCGAGTGCTCGATGTCAGTGTTTCCTACAATCTTTTATTGGGACGGCCCTGGATTCATGCCGCAAAGGCAGTACCGTCTACTTTGCATCAAATGGTCAAATTTGAATGGGATCGGCAGGAGATCGTGGTCCATGGAGAGGACAATTCTTGTAATGCTATTACATCCTTCGAGGAAGTTGAAAATGACAAAGGTCCGTGGGTGTACCAAGTCATGGACACAGTGCCAGTTGATAAAATCCCGGAAGGGGAGTGTGTTCCTATGCCCAAGATAGCTGCCGCATCTGTTATGGTAGCCTCAGAGATGATAAGGAATGGATTCTTTCCTGGAAAGGGGTTAGGTGCTTCACTGCAAGGAATCATACAGCCAGTGTCTCTCCCTGGAAATCCAGACACTTTTGGGTTAGGTTTCAAACCCACTTCTACTGACATAAAGAGAGCCAAAAAGATGAAGAAGAGAGTGTGGACCCTTCCAAAACCTATTCCTCGCCTTTCCCGTCCTTCGTCCGGCCTGGTACT
>NW_017688146.1:5195-6007 GCF_001879085.1 Nicotiana attenuata
GATAAAATCACTGTGAATCATCTTGAGAAGATTGCAAACAAAATTTTTGAGGTGAACAGGGTAACATTTTCTGATGATGAGTTACCATTGGAAGGAACTGAACATAATAGAGCCCTTTACCTCACAGTGAAGTGTGAAGATTCTGTGGTGACTCGGGTGCTAATTGATAATGGGTCTAGTGCAAACATTTGCCCTCTTTCCACTCTAGAAAAGTTGAAAGTTGACTGGGAAAGAATTCATAAAAATAGCATCTGTGTACGGGGATTTGACGGCAGAGGGAAAGACACAGTGGGAGATATTGTGTTGGAGCTAACAATAGGACCTGTGGAATTCACTATGGAGTTTCAAGTGCTCGATGTCAGTGTTTCCTACAATCTTTTATTGGGACGGCCCTGGGTTCATGCCGCAAAGGCAGTACCGTCTACTTTGCATCAAATGGTCAAATTTGAATGGGATCGGCAGGAGATCGTGGTCCATGGAGAGGACAATTCTTGTAATGCTATTACATCCTTCGAGGAAGTTGAAAATGACAAAGGTCCGTGGGTGTACCAAGTCATGGACACAGTGCCAGTTGATAAAATCCCGGAAGGGGAGTGTGTTTCTATGCCCAAGATAGCTGCCGCATCTGTTATGGTAGCCTCAGAGATGATAAGGAATGGATTCTTGCCCGGAAAGGGGATGGGTGCTTCACTGCAGGGAATCATACAGCCAGTGTCTCTTCCCGGAAATCTGGACACTTTCGGGCTAGGTTTCAAACCCACTACTGCTGACATAAGGAGAGCCAAAAGAATGAAAAAGAGAGTGTGGACCGT
>NW_017688147.1:0-614 GCF_001879085.1 Nicotiana attenuata
ATGAGGTTAACCTCCAGCCGCTTCTGCGGTATATTAACCGCTTATGCGGACTCGCTGAAGCGCCTACACGTCCGCTTATGCGGAAAAATCCCTGGGCCACACCTGCCCGCTTCTGCGACCTCTCCGCCGCATCTGCGGAACCACTTCTGCGGCTCCTTTTTCCGCAGATGCGGAAATACCAGAAGACAGAAAAATCTGACCTGCAACAAATGCTTCCAACTCCCGTTTAACCATCAGAAATCACCCCGAGGCCCCCGGGACCTCAACCAAAAGCACCAACACATCCTATAACCTTATTCGAACTTGTTCCAATCCTCAAAACACGTCAAACAACGCTAAAACCATTAAATCACATCGGATTCAAGCCTAAGTTTCTTAAAAACTTCCGAAACTCACATTCGATCCAAAACCCAACCAAACGACGTCCAAATTACCTGAAATTTTACCCGCACATCCAAAATCACCTAACGAAGCTACTGCAACTCTCGGAATTCCATTTCGACTCCCGGATCAAAATCTCACCTACCAACCAGAATTCGCCAAAATTCATCATTCGCCAATTCAAGCCTAATTCTACACCGGACCTCCAAATTTAATTCCGATCACACTCCTAC
>NW_017688147.1:5187-6007 GCF_001879085.1 Nicotiana attenuata
CACTCGAAAAAATGGAGGCTGGGAGCCTACTGAACCTCTCAAGACGACGCTGCTCATCGTCTGGCATAACTGGGACTACAAAGTCCTGAACTGGCGCGACTGGTGCAACTGGTGCTGCTGGTGCAACCGGCTGAGCTGGAGCTGCTCCCGATGTCTGTAAACCCTGCATAACCTGCTCGGGTGTGCGAGCAGCGGGGGTCTGACTGCCTCCCCCTGCCTGAGAAGTAGCTGCTGTAGCAGTGGCTGAAACTACCTGGGCTAGCCCAGTGCAAACTGATAGTATCTGGGCCAAGGTCTCCTGGAGACCCGGAATCACAATGGGCACTGCCAGTGCCTGAGCAGGTGCTGCTGGAATGTCTGCAGCTGGGGCCTGATCTTGAGCCGGAGCAACTGGTGGAGCAACCGGCGTTGCCCTCGCGGCTCCGCCCCTACCACGACCACGATCGCGTCCACGGCCTCTAGTGCCTCAGTAAGTGGTACCGGTGGTCGTCCGCCCTGTCCTGTAGCGCGAGTCCTCGCCATCTGCGAGAGAATAGGATACAGAAGTTTAGTTCCCGGATCAACAAAATCGCACGACAAGAATTTCAAGAAGGTGAAGTATCCCTAAGGGTTCTGCAGCCTCTCGAGGATAAATACAGACGTCTCCGTACCGATCCGCGAGACTCTACTAAACCTGCTCATGACTCGTGAGACCTAGTAGCCTAGGCTCTGATACCAACTTGTCACGATCCAATTCCCACCCGGTCGTGATGGCGCCTCTCGTGAAGACAAGGCCAGCCGACACATTTCCAATTCGAAGTTAAACAGCTAAACAATAATA
>NW_017688148.1:0-662 GCF_001879085.1 Nicotiana attenuata
TTACTGAGTACCCTGTGGTGTACTCATGCCTCTTCCTGCGCATGTTTTTCATGTGCAAATCATCTAGGTACCTCTACTCAGGCGCACTATCCTTGAGGCGAGGAGATACACGGAGACTTCGAGGTATATCTGCCGCATCCACAGACCAGGAGTCTCTATTCTGTTCCAGCTTTAGTATTTAGTTTATTTCTTTTCTCTGAGTTGCTTAGACATTTTGGAGTTAGAGCAGCGTACTATGTTTCTGTTAGCCTATGGTTCCCGTGAGTTTTCGGGTTTTGGGATTTAGTTGTAGACTTCCGCATATTTTTGAGTTGTATTGGCCGAGTGGCCTCATATACAGTTGTTATTTCGTATAATCAGTTTTTATTTATTATTCCGCAAAAAAAAGTTAATCTGTTATTCCGCACTGTTAGGCTTACCTAGTTGTAGGAACTAGGTGCCA
Source organism: Nicotiana attenuata (assembly GCF_001879085.1). NCBI lineage: Eukaryota > Viridiplantae > Streptophyta > Magnoliopsida > Solanales > Solanaceae > Nicotiana > Nicotiana attenuata. The sequence goes on from NW_017688148.1 coordinate 443, forward strand.
TCACGACACCTTAGGGAATGGAGCCCTAATGTTGGCAAAAAAAGGCGACTAGGAAATGGAGGCCCTATGTCTAAAAATCTCAACTCGGTTATTGAAGCCCTAATGTTGGCAAAAAATGCAACAAGGGAATGGAGGCCCTATGTCTAAAATCTCAACTTAGGGATTGGAGCCCTAATGTTGGCAAAAAGGCGACTAGGGAATGGAGGCCCTATGTCTAAAA
>NW_017688148.1:5701-6007 GCF_001879085.1 Nicotiana attenuata
AGGGAATGGAGGCCCTATGTCTAAAATCTCAACTTAGGGATTGGATCCCTAATGTTGGCAAAAAGGCGACTAGGGAATGGAGGCCCTATGTCTAAAAAATCTCAACTTAGGGAATGGAGCCCTAATGTTGGCAAAAAAAGGCGACTAGGAAATGGAGGCCCTATGTCTAAAAATCTCAACTCGGTTATTGAAGCCCTAATGTTGGCAAAAAAGGCAACAAGGGAATGGAGGCCCTATGTCTAAAATCTCAACTTAGGGATTGGAGCCCTAATGTTGGCAAAAAGGCGACTAGGGAATGGGAGGACC
>NW_017688149.1:0-2548 GCF_001879085.1 Nicotiana attenuata
AGTTAAAGGCGGGGGTAATTCGAGTGGTCCGATATACCACGTGGTTGGCCAATGTGGTTCCAGTACCAAAGAAAGACGGGAAAACCCGGGTGTGTGTAGATTACCGAGATTTGAACAGGGCAAGTCCCAAAGATAATTTTCCGTTACCTAACATTCACATCCTTGTTGATAACTGTGCCAAACATGAAATACAGTCTTTCGTGGACTGTTACGCAGGATATCACCAAGTGTTGATGGATGAAGAGGATGCCGAAAAGACAGCTTTCACTACACCATGGGGAACCTACTGTTATCGGGTCATGCCGTTTGGGCTGAAGAATGCTGGGGCAACTTATATGAGGGCCATGACCACCATCTTCCACGATATGATGCATCAAGAAATAGAGGTGTATGTGGATGATGTAATTGTTAAGTCACGAACTCAGAATGATCATGTTCGAGATTTGAGAAAGTTCTTTGAACGGTTGCGCAAGTATGATCTGAAGTTGAATCCAGCTAAATGTGCTTTCGGAGTCCCATCGGGCAAGCTCTTGGGTTTCATAGTCAGCAGGAGAGGTATTGAGTTGGATCCAACAAAGATAAAGGCCATTCGAGATTTACCTCCTCCAAGAACTAAGAAGGAGGTGATGAGTTTATTGGGCAGGTTAAACTATATCAGTCGGTTCATCGCTCAATTGACTACCACCTGTGAGCCTATATTCAAGTTATTGAAGAAAGATGCGGCTATGAAGTGGACGTCCGAATGTCAAGAGGCCTTCGATAAAATCAAGGAATATTTGTCAAATCCTCCAGTATTGGTCCCACCAGAGCAGGGACGACCTCTCTTCTTGTATCTGACAGTGCTGGAAAATTCTTTTGGCTGTGTCCTCGGGCAGCATGACATAACCGGAAGGAAAGAGCAGGCAATTTACTATCTGAGCAAGAAGTTTACTGGCTACGAGGCCAAATACACCTTGTTGGAAAGAACATGCTGCGCCCTGACGTGGGTTGCCCAAAAGCTGAGACATTATCTTCAAGCCCATACCACCTATCTAATAACCAGGTTAGATCCTTTGAAATACATATTCCAGAAATCGATGCCCACTGGGAGGTTGGCAAAATGGCAAATCTTGCTCACTGAATTTGACATAGTCTATGTTACTCGCACGGCAGTGAAAGCCCAGGCTTTGGCGGATCATTTGGCTGAAAACCCGGTCGACGAGGAATATCAACCGTTAAGCACCTATTTCCCAGATGAGGAAGTAAACTCGGTGGAAGCCATCTCTGAGGACACTCGTGCCTGGAAAATGTTCTTTGATGGAGCAGTAAATGCGAAAGGTGTAGGTATTGGGGCGATCTTAATATCACCCAATGACCAGCACTACCCGGCTACAGCCAGGCTCCGTTTCTTTTGCACAAACAATACAGCTGAGTATGAAGCCTGCATCATGGGCATGCATATGGCAATTGACCAAGATGTTGAAGATTTATTAATCATGGGGGACTCTGATTTGATTATCCGACAAGCCCAAGGAGAATGGGAAACTCGAGATGTTAAGCTCATTCCTTATCGACAGCATGTGGAAGATCTCACCAAACGCTTCAAGTCGGTAGAATTCAGGTATATCCCTCGGTGTCATAATGAACTAGCCGATGCACTTGCCACTCTAGCTTCAATGTTGCCTTACCCAGGCCATGCCCATATTGACCCTTTAGAGATTCAAATCAAAGAAAAGCACGGGTATTGTAATGCGGTTGAGGTGGAACCTAGTGGTCAGCCCTGGTATCATGATATCAAGAGATTTCTGAAAACACAGGAATACCCTGAGCAGGCCACCGGAGATCAGAAAAGAACCATTAGACGACATGCGAGTGGTTTCTTCTTAAGTGGTGATGTTTTGTATAAAAGAACCCCGGACCTCAACTTGTTAAGATTGTTGACGCCGAGGAAGCTGGAAGAATTATGCATGAAGTGCACGCAGGAGTATGTGGACCTCATATGAATGGTTATGTGTTGGCAAAGAAAATTTTGCGAGCCGGGTATTACTGGATAACCATGGAGAAGGACTGTTTCAGTTTTGTTCGGAAATGTCATCAATGCCAGGTGCACGGCGACTTGATTCATGCACCTCCGACAGAACTCCATCCGATGTCAGCACCTTGGCCGTTTGTTGCTTGGGGCATGGATGTCATTGGGCCAATCGAGCCGAAAGCCTTCGAATGGGCATAGGTTCATACTGGTAGCAATCGACTATTTCACAAAATGGGTTGAAGCCATCACCCTCAAGTCAGTCACCAAGAAAGCCGTGGTAGACTTCGTGCACTCCAATCTCATTTGCCGCTTTGGCATTCCTGCAATTATTATTACCGACAATGCAGCTAACTTGAACAGTCGCCTGATGGAGGAGGTATGTGAACAATTCAAGATAACGCATAGAAACTCAACTCCCTATCGGCCAAAAGCCAATGGTGCTGTCGAGGCAGCAAATAAGAACATCAAGAAGATTTTGAGAAAGATGATTCAAAGCTCCCGGCAATGGCATGAAAAGTTACCCTTCGCATTACTTGG
>NW_017688149.1:5043-6007 GCF_001879085.1 Nicotiana attenuata
GAGCTTTTCTTTACCAAATCCGGAACAAAACCGAAGGATCTCCGGCACAAAACCGTGGAGCTTTTTCTTTCCAAAATCCCGGAACAAAAACCGAGGATCTCCCGGCACAAAAACCGTGGAGCCTTTTTCTTTCCAAATCCCGGAACAAAAACCGAGGATCCCTTTTACACATTCCCAATTTGATTAGATATGTGTCACAACTAACTCACGAAATTTTCCTAGTGAAAACTGGGGCAGAAAATTTCGTTCGTTTGTTTGTTTTGGTATCCTAAGCAGGTCAACCTCAAGACACAAGGTGTGAGATGACCAATGGAATAAATCTCAATCCAGAATCAAGAAAAGAAGAAAAGAACAAAAAAGATGAACTCAAAATGTGAAGCAAGCAAGGGCGCGGATTGCTCAAAATCTGATTGAAGTCACAAGCTCCGTTGACCCTGTTTTGACTCAATGCTGCAGAAAGAAAGGACATCTACAACTTGCGAGCATCAAGATTCAGATCGGAGTCCACAGCAAAATCAGCTAAGACTCAAGATCAAGCTTCAAGAGATCTATAGATAGGAATCTTGTAACTCATAGTTGATAGGCATAACTAGCTTAGCTTTGATTTTCCTTTTGGTGTAATAAGGAGGTCAGCAAGCAGTAGCAGCAGCAACAGCAGTGAAATCACAGCTCCTGGTAGTCCCAGCTACCAAAACTTCAAGAACTATACTGACCTGATTCCTTTATAGCCAAGGATATGTAGGCAACCTCTGAAGCAAGGTTCGGTCAGATTCTTTCAAAAAAAAAATGCTTCTCATGGAGTTTCAAACAGGCAAAAATCCCTCATATTGCTCACTTTATCTTTGCCCGAAAACTCTTCATGTTCCCGAGCAAAGAGGGGCAGCTGTAAGCACGGGATTTTTGCCCTATACGAAATACTCCTATAAAATCCAAGAAAAATATATTTTTGTTAATTATTTGCCAT
>NW_017688150.1:0-784 GCF_001879085.1 Nicotiana attenuata
TAAGGAAAAAAATTAATTATTTACATTTTTGAAATATAGAAAATCACTTATTTTGGACCACAAAAAAGGCTAAAAATCACTTATTGTGGACCGGAGGCATGGGCGATGCTACATTGTCATAAGATCGATCAATTGATCATCCTTCGTCGAAAAATTACATAGCGTATATAGGTAAAATATTAGATTTAGAGATATATGACATATATTGAACACCCTTTGTCCGAGAAGTTTTTTCCCTTCTTTCAAGTTTGAACACCCTTGGATAAATTTCTGACTTCGCCGCTGACCGATTATTTATTGTAAAATCGAGTGCAATATAATTTTTACCTTTATGAAGTTTATTTAATTTTTTAAATATTTTTTCCAAGCATAATTTATATCCAAACACTACTACAAACGAATGGTCTTTTTTTTTTTTCAATTTTGAAACTCGAAAACTCAAATTCTTTATTTTTTTTAAATACTTTAACCAAACATGTCAGTGGTATTCGTGCTATGACTATTATAGGGTGTGTTTGGTACGAAGGAAAATATTTTCCATAGAAAATGTTTTCATGGAAAATGAATGGTTTTATCACTTATTTTCCCTTGTTTTGTTGGTCATGGAAAATATTTTCCTAGAAAATGTTTTCATGGAAAATGAATGATTTTATCACTTATTTTCCCTTGTTTTGTTGGTGAGTGGAAAATATTTTCCGAAAAATATTTCTATTGTTTGGTTAGAGAGTAGAAAATATTTTTTTTAGGAAAATATTTTTTATGCAACTCTCCTCACCCCTCCCCC
>NW_017688150.1:5159-6007 GCF_001879085.1 Nicotiana attenuata
GCGGAGACGATTGTTGACCTTCACTGTGGCATTATACTTCTTTCTTGGTTATACTGTAACAAGAATCAAGACTTGAGAGATAATACAGCCAGACAATCAAATGCAATTGCAAATTGTATCTTTTTAGATTATATTTTAATGAATTTCAAGGTAGCTCTCTTCTTTTCCTTAAGCTGTTATTTTCCTATTATGATAACCACTCTCTTCTTGGCTCTGGATAATCAGTGCCATTGAAATATTTTGATATTAATTTTGAACTATTTGCTTCCTGTTTGATTTCATTGTAATTAATTTCTTTCCCTTTTCCTTTCAAACTCTCATTGGATTCAAAAAAATACCTTGTAATTTAATAAAAATTTGTGTTAGGACCGAAAAAAATCAGGTGTCTTGCGGAAGCTAGCAAAGCAAACCTTGAACGACGATAAATCCAACAACAAAAGATAAATCTACCAAAAGAGACACAAACATTTAACGTGGTTCGGTCAACTGACCTACGTCCACGGCGGAGATGAGCAATCCACTATAATAAAGGAGAGTACAAAATATCGAGAGAACAACCTCACGAAGAGGCAAACACAAGTGACACACTAACGCTTGTCCCGTAAAGTTATCCTCCTAAACACGACTCTCAAACTCCATGTAGCTACATTGTGGATGCTACTGAATGAGAAGGACATATCTTCAATTTATAGAACTCGAAACATTTTCCTATAAGAAAAGGGACTAGCCAAATATGAAAGAATTATATTTTCCTTCTAAGAAAAGAAAAACCCAATTATGGTAAATATGTTGTCCTTTCCTTAATGAGATAGGAAAACCAATTATGGTAAGAAAATCTGGACAAACAC
>NW_017688151.1:0-1081 GCF_001879085.1 Nicotiana attenuata
AGTTAGAAGGTAGGTATTACGGAAGGGACTACTACGGTAGGGTAAGATTCTTGGAACTTAAAACTCGATTATTATGAGAATTCCACCTAGAAAATCATTGAACTTAAGCTAAAAATTGAAGAACTAGGGCTTGGAAACTTGGACTTTTGATTGGGAAATTGAAGGACCATTTGAGGTCGGATTTGAGAACTTTTAAATATGTATAAACTCGTGGGAAGATAAGGGATCTATTGGTGTAAAAATTTCTGAAGTCTTAAATTAGAGAAAACTGAATAGGAATGCGGAAAAATTCAACATAAGCCTCTACCCAAGACTGGTGTCACAAAACTCACGAACTACTAATAGTACTAAATACAATGCCTGCAAGAAAATATAACTGTTTGTCTCGAGTACAAGGAGATAACAGACTAAAATAAAGGATAGAGGAGACGCGGGCCTGCGGACGCCTGCAAGGCTACCTCGGTATCTCGCTGGACTGAAGGCTGGCTCCCGCGCTACTGCTGCTGCTGTCCAAAACCTGGATCTGTGCAAAAGAGCACAGAGTGTAGTATCAGCACAACCGACCCCATGTGCTGGTAGGTGTCTAGCCTAACCCCGGTCGAAGTAGTGACGAGACTAGACCGAACTACCACATAAACCTGTGCAATATATATATATATATATATATAGCGGGGTCGAAATACAGAGACAGATAAATAGTATGGGAGGGGGAGCATGCTGTGGGGAAACAACAATTTCCGAATAAGAGTCATCCAGTAACGAAGGAAATAACACAACTAAATCGTCAATAATGAAAACAGAAATCAACAAGTGCACGACATTGCCGACGCCCCCTTTTTCTCTCTCTAGAGCGAGATCAGGTTTACGACATTCAGGAAAACAACTCTATTCCCGTTTGAAAATTGGGTTTTTGGAATTGAAGAGTCGCCACCTAATGATTAAGTGCATTAGGACACTAAGGGTTTTGAATTTGAAAACTAGAGTTCGGGTAAGGGCTAGACATTATCTCGAGGGGAAGGTGTTAGGCACCCCTCAAGATCCACTAGTGTGGTTCCCGGCCATGCTACAATTGTGACTTTAA
>NW_017688151.1:5318-6007 GCF_001879085.1 Nicotiana attenuata
ACACACAATGACTACACTACAACCATATTACCCTCAACTTCCTAAAAGCTTAACAAACAATAAATTACAAAACAAAAAGAAAAACAACCAGAAAAAATCAATACAAAATAAAAAAAAACTAGTTGGCTTAGAAGAAGTAGAGAGAATGTAAGGCAAGAGATGAAGATTAGAGGGCATTTCCTGAGTTTGTGCAAGAGAAAGGAATTACGAGCTAGGCTTCTTTTGAATTTTTGGTAGATTTTTTTTTTTCGTTTTTGGGGAGTTAGGGCAGGGGGATACAGTGTGGAAGTGTTTTTTAGCAAATGAAGTGTTTCAAAATTATTTGAACACCCAAAAACTGTGCAACTTCCGCTTCTGCGGAAATTTACCGCTTCTGCGGAGTCGCTTCAGCGGCTGCAGGACTGCTTCTGCGAAATGTTGCACTTCTGCGATTGAGCGTCCGCTTCTGCGTGACCGCGGATGCGGTCAAGAAGCCGCAAAAGCGGTTATAGCAGAGGATTTTGCACAATTTTCTGCAGCTACTGGTTTTGACCCTCCGGACCACTCCGACCTGTTCAAATCAACTCCAAAAATTCTCAAACTTGGCAGATTAGTCAAAAATAATATTATAAGCTATTCTAAAAAAAGAAAATTTGAAAAACGACTAAAAAATTTTGAAAAACGATGAGTTGCCTCCCACCAAGCGCCGC
>NW_017688152.1:0-578 GCF_001879085.1 Nicotiana attenuata
ATCCCCCACAAGAACCCGTGATGAGAAGGACAAAAATATCCATCACTCGAGAAAAGTGAACCCGGGTGTACATAACCGAGGATGCCCTCACGTTCAGCGAAGAGGACACTGAGACCTTGTCTCAACCTCACAATGACGCACTGGTAATCTCTTACCTCGTAAATACATTTCAAGTAAAATGTGTACTCGTGGATCCAGGTAGCTCGGCCAACATTATCAGGTCGAGGGTAATAGAGCGGCTCGGACTGCTTGACCAAATCGTGCCCGCCACTCGAGTCCTCATCGGATTCAACATGGCAAGTGAAATGACGAAAGGTGAAATCACCCTCCCAGTCAACGTGGCCGGCATGACCCAGAATGTCAAATTCCATGTCATCAAAGGAGACATGAGGTACAACGCCTTGTTCGAGAGACCATGGATACACTGCATAAGAGCAGTACCATCCACCCTCCACCGAATGATGAAATTCCCGACAAAGGATGGGATTAAAACTGTCTACGGGGAACAACATGCAGCGAGGGAAATGTTCGCCGTGCACGATGTGATACCAACACCAATACCTCGAGGTATTGGTGTT
>NW_017688152.1:1146-6007 GCF_001879085.1 Nicotiana attenuata
GAATCGCCAAAGTCATAAGCCCTCAATGAGGCAACACCAAGCTTACAAGTAAATGGCTCCCGAGCCAGGATGCCCTCGTTAACTCGGGGACTGTCGACAAGCACCATTCATTACAAAATTCAAGGCCATAAGACCCAAGCGGGCAGACTCGGCCTCGTAAGACCTACATAAGGCAGCAACAATGTCTGTAAGACCTCGAGCAAGGCATGAATCGCACTTGTACCAAGTGACAACATCTGTAAGACCTCGAGCAAGGAATAAATCACACTTGTACCAAGTGGCAACATCTGTAAGACCTCGAGCAAGGCATGAACTATACTTGTACCAAGTATCTAAAACTGTAAGACCTCAACGGCATGAAAATTTTGTAAGACCTTGCTAAAGGCGTAAAACCCGATCTCAAAGTTTAGGCTATATATCGAACTTGTAAGACCCCTAAAAAGGCATACCCTCGATATAGACGCCCAAACTACTTCACTTGGGATAAAAAACGGCTCCGACCAAGCACAAATGACTACGGTCATAAGGCTGTACCAGCCAAACTAACGCGACTCGGGGACGCCCGACCGTCGCTACAAAATCACAGGCCTTCAATTACTTCGAATCTACTTCAAAAAAAACCGGTTAAACAAGCTACCCTTGACACAGGCAAAAGAGCTTCGACCATGTCAGCTCCAAATCACAGGCTTCGAGATACTCAGCCTCCGAGCTAAACCTCCCGAGGTGCTCGATCATCGCCACAAAACGGCTCATAATCGAGGTTCTTCTCGAACCGTCGAAGAGTAAGACAAAAATTATCGCAAAAAGTCCTTAACGAGGGAAAAATAAAGCACATGAAAGGTCGCTTTGACCCAAGGCGTAAGAGCGATTGTCGCTAGCCCACACAAATCTGAAAACTTGAGGGTCGAATGAGCTCGAATCGCAACCCGATTCATAGACTGAACCCAAAATAGTTACCTGAAAATGCCCCAGGGCAAAAAGCATAAGAGCTCAAACTCCAGCTTACACATAAAAGGTCACATCGACCCAAGGCGTAAGAGCCATTGTCGCCAGCCCATGCAAATTTTAAAACTTGAGGGTCAAATGAGCTCGAATCGCAACCCGATTCGGAGACTGAACCCAAAATAGTTACCTAAAAATGCCCCAGGGCAAAAAGCATAAGAGCTCAAACGCTAGCTTACACTGAAAGGTCACTTCGACCCGAGGCATACGAGCCATTATCGCCAGCCTAATGAGCCTCAGGGCCATATCGCGAATCTAAGGATTTACCAAATCAAAAACCAGTTCAGCTGGCCGAATTCAAGACAGAAAGAGATACGGAAGAAATAAAGCCGCAAGGGTTCCTTTATACACATATACGAAAAGCGCAATCTCCATCTACAAACATGTTTTGAAAATACTACATACAGATGGCAAAAATTTACGCTCCCCTTGGGAGCTGCGGCCTGCCGGCCTCATCTTCACTTTCTCCAACGTCTGACAGGAGCAACCGAGCATCGCCCTCGTCCGCCCTCGCTCACGCTGACTCTTTCGAGAGAACAAATCCCCTAGCACAGATCTCTTCAAGAGTCTTCCTTCGAGACTTGCAACGAGCATATTCTTTAATCCTCTCTTCGCGGTCGAGGATCCTTCTCAACTCAGCTTGAGCATCAGTAGCATCCTTAAAGTGGATCTCCATCTCCTGTTCAGCCTTAGTTTGGCTCATCACAGCTTCAGCTCGGGCATCAACGATCTCGGCCCTTACCTTCGAAAGCTCGGATTCGAGCTTCGCAATCGCGTCCGCTTGAACCGAAGCATTGTCATAGGCTAAGCGGAGTTGGGCCTCGAGGTCAGAACTTTAGCCAAGGCATCCCTCTCCTCTAAAGACTGAACCTCCGCCAGAGCTCTTAGTTCATCATGTTCACTCTTGGCTCGGCCGGCTTCATCCCGAAGACGCTCTAAGGCCTCCATCCTTTTCTGCAACTGAAATAAAAGAAGTATTAGCCTTAGAAGCCAGGAGGCGGGGCGTGTACTCACTCGGGGCGGAAAGTTACCTGCTCCTCCAAGAAGCTCTCTAATCCAAGCTCCGGCTCGCCTCATACCGCAAGTGTTCTAGATCGGCTTCCTTTTCATCGCAAAGGAGCCTAAGGGATATCTCCTCATCTAGAGTTTTCTGCAGTCGGGCTTCACGATGAAGTAGCCCGGACTTAAGCCTGTCGAAGGCCTGCAAAAGAAAACCCAATAAGAAAGGCAAGGCGCGAAATTTGAAAGGCCTATGTTGAAACTCACCACAAAGTGAAGCCGTTGGGCTTCCTCGAAGGCCGAACGTGCATCCGTTAACCTAGATCCCTTAACTCTAAAAGAATTGACTTCGGTCGAGACACGGTCGCTCGGAGTAGGCGACCTCGAGTTTCTAGTATTCCCCGATGCACTATCAACGAAATGAGAAGGCAGTGGCAACGGAGAAACCACCTTTTCAAAACCGGGAACCACGGGCACAGCAGGCTCAGATGATGCTTCCGCTCCGGAACTCGGGTCCAGCCTCGCCCTGCTTTGAGTGCCATCACCCTGTAAAGGCATCTCCCGCTTATTGTTGTCGTTCTTTAGCCTGGAGGCTAGCAACCCTTCCCCCTCCTCAAAGGAGCGCGACCTCGCCTCGGAAGGCTCTCCGATTCCTACAACAACAAGATTAACACGGAGAAAGGGAAATTGCCTCTCCAAACCAAGGAAGCGATAGGAAAAAATAGCACAACACTCACCATGATGTTTTGCTTCCCATCTGCCCCGGGAAACAGTTCGCCACCTGCGCTCGTCACAAGTCGAGTGGGTCACCAACTTCCGAACACAATCCGGAAGATCGGGAACGTCACCTGGCGCCCATGCAATCGCTGCAGAAGAATAAAAGATGGCACAGTCACGATATCAGCCTTCGCCACAAGCAAAACTGAGAAGATACGGAATGTGCCACTTACGTGTATAATTCCATTCTTAAGGGAATGGCATAAGTTCCACAAGGATAATGTCAGCCATTCAGACTCGGACGAATCGACTCATCCACTATCGATCTCCATCCTCCTCATCATCGATGATGAAGGGCGTGGTCGACCGACATCGCAAGGTTAACAAGCCCCGATGATGAAAGGGACGGTACAGCCTGATGAGATGACTAAGCGTGAAGTCAAGCCCCGCCTTCTCCGTGAAAAATCTCATCATCAACACTATGTGCCAAAATGACGGATGGATTTGCGCCAAAGTAACCCGATACTTCAAACAGAAATCTAGCACAACCCTATAAAGGGGGCTCAGTGTGAAGGGATACGTGTACACATTCAAAAATTCAGCGGCACGCTCCGTGATGCCCTCATCCGGGGAAAGTATCTGCAACACTACTTTCTCCCCCCAGCCACAGTCTTTTCTCACTAACCCAAGGTGTTCTTGTCTTACCGAAGAAGCAATCTTTGAGGTACGCTCTCGTTGGTCCTGGATATCGGAGGCGGAATTCTCCCCCCTATGACGAACAGACCCCGACGTAGTATTCATGGAGGTGGCAAAATCAGAGAACCAGAGCAGGAATTTATGCAAGTACGTTAGTACTGAAGTAGTGAAAGGCTCAACCCAGAAAAGGAAAGGTAACCGCTTAAAATAATAGGATCTCCAAAAGGGGCACAAACGATCTTATATATGGAAAAGGCGGTGGCGACCCGCTTGCCTAAAAGGCCAACGGCATCGTTACAAGTCCCGAGGTGGTACTCGACTTCGAGGATCTCCGTCAAAAGAAGTTAGGCTCCAGGTAGCCGACAATATTATCGCCAATCCCGAGGTGGTAACCAACCTCGAGGATCTTCGCTAAAGAGAAGTTAGGCTCCAGGTAGCCGACAATATTATCGCCAATCCCGAGGTGGTACCCGACCTCGAGGATCTTCGTCAAAGAGAAGTTAGGCTCCAGGAAGCCGTCAACATCATCGCCAATCCCGAGGTGGTACCCGACCTCGAGGATTCCCTAGCGTTACCCTAGCATCGCCAGCTTAAAGCTAGCCCTGGCCTGGCTTTTGCCTTGCAAAGCCTGCTTAATGCCAGCCCCAGCCTGGCTTTTGCCTTGCAAAGCCTGCCTAAAGCCAGCCCAGCCTGGCTTTTGCCTTGCAAAGCCTGCTTAAAGCCATCCCCAGCCTGGCTTTTGCCTTGAAAAGCCTACTTAAAGCCAGTCCCAGCCTGGCTTTTGCCTTGCAAAGCCTGCATAAAGCCAGCCCTAGCCTGGCTTTTGCCTTGAAAAGCCTGCCTAAAGCCAGCCCCAGCCTGGCTTTTGCCTTGCAAAGCCTGCTTAAAGCCAGACCCAGCCTGGCTTTTGCCTTGAAAAGCCTGCTTAAAGCCAGCGCCAGCCTGGCTTTTGGCTTGAAAAGCCTGCCTAAAGCCAGCCTCAAGACAGGTGTAGCTATGCTTTTTTACATAATAATATTGAGGATCGACCACATGATTTATACTTGGATAGAGTCAGCACACTGCATATGGAGATCATATTGTAGCAACACTAATAATTGGAAGACTATGCTGGCCTCAATTCTGTGGTGGAGATGTTTGGAATTCATTATAGCCTATGGACTGGATACACTGGCGCCTGGTGAGAGCTTGATAAATGCTGCTTGGTATTTGCCACTGGCAATTAGATTCACATACACTGACAGGAGAAGGAAGCATTCAGTGGACAATGTTGTAATAATTAGTTCATTAGACTTTAGCTTTCCTATCTTTTTAGTAGCTGGTAGCTTCATGCAACATCTATTTTGGTTTGGACATCTTGTAATCTTTGGACCCATTTTGGGATTTTATTTATATATTAGCCACTAGGTAGCCTGCCTAGTGGTATATTTGCTAAAAAAAAATCACA
>NW_017688153.1:0-793 GCF_001879085.1 Nicotiana attenuata
GCATACAAAGGTACCAATGGAAAAGGCCGTTAGGAGAATTTAGACAAAAGTACAGAATACGTATAGAAAACAAGGATATACCAAACTCAGTTCAGAGACTACGAATTAGGTCTATAAGAGTTAGGGTTTTGTAAATAAAACCCTAGTTCAAGCAAATCACATAGCCAAACTCGGAAGAACCCCAAATTCTAGGGTTTCCACCATTAATCGAGTGCAAAGATGAGAGGAAAGTAATTAAATTGAAACAGGTTCAGAAATCTCAGTGAAGAACTGAAACTCTAACATATTTCTTTCAGCAATAGAAACTCATGAGAAAACATGATAGAAAAGTAACATGCAGAACACAGTAGAAGAGCTCAAAGGAAAAATAGAGTAGAAGAAGCTAATACGAAACATAACGGCAAAAATGATAAGAACAGTAGAAAAAGCATGCTAAGAAGTTTTAGAAGAAACTTAAACAAAGCTCAGTAGATGGAACTTAATAAGAAACACATTAAGAACATAATAATTGAAAACACAGTAGAAAAAACACACAAGAACACTTAGAGGAAAATACAGTAGAAAAAGCATACGAGAACACAGTATAGGAAAATACAGTAGAAGAAATATACAAGAAGCATACAAGAACACGATAGAAGAAAATACAAGAACACAGTAGAGGCAAATACATGGAAAAAGAAAAAGAAAGTCAGAGAAACATTTAAATACTTTCAGAAAACCCTAGATCGGAAAAGAAATGGTTTTGAAAGTAGTTTTTTTGGAAGAAAAGCCAGAAAAATCGTTTAAAAGCTTA
>NW_017688153.1:5254-6007 GCF_001879085.1 Nicotiana attenuata
GTTTACGGGTACCTATAGAAAGTGAACCGAGTACAGAAAAGATAGAGAAAAAGGTTTTTTAACTTAAGTCGAATCACAAGTCAATCAGCAAATAATGGAAAGAAATCAATCAGACTTGCTCAGAAGGAAGGCTGAACTGGTCACAACTTTGAAAGCCACTTTAGAGGGAAGTTTTTCATATATAAAAAGCATACAAACGTGTTGTGTTGAAAGAAGATGTCATGCCTTTGCAAAAATCAGTAGGTAATAGCTGTCACATAAATCAGTAACGCATAAGAGAAATAGTATCCACTAGCATACAAAAGGTCCAATGGAAAAGGCCTTAGGAGAATTTAGCAAAAAGTCAGAATCGTATGAAAACAAGGATATCCAAACTCAGTTCAGAGACTCGAAATTGGTCTATAAGAGTTAGGGGTTTTTGAAATAAAACCCTAGTTCAAGCAAATCACATAGCCAAACTCGGAAGAACCCCCAAATTCTAGGGTTTCCACCATTAATCGAGTGCAAAGATGAGAGGGAAAGTAATTAAATTGAAACAGGTTCAGAAATCTCAGTGAAGAACTGAAACTCTAACATATTTCTTTCAGCAATAGAAACTCATGAGAAAACATGATAGAAAAGTAACATGCAGAACACAGTAGAAGAGCTCAAAGGAAAAATAGAGTAGAAGAAGCTAATACGAAACATAACGGCAAAAATGATAAGAACAGTAGAAAAAGCATGCTAAGAAGTTTTAGAAGAAACTTAAACAAA
>NW_017688154.1:0-6006 GCF_001879085.1 Nicotiana attenuata
ATTTATCCACATCCACTCCTTTGATTACAGGGGGAACTCCAGGGATTTGCTCGATGCGCTCATTTTGTTCCTTAAGCTGTTTCTGCAATGTTAGTACTAAATTTTGCAAATGAGAATTATTTGAATTACCTGGTTCTCCTTCCTGTGGTTCACTGGGGGTTCCTCCATTTCCAGAATTAACAAGGCCAGAACGAGGATTCTCCAATGTATTGTTATTAGGCGTAGGTGTGGGTGGTGCAACAGATAATCGACTAACTAGAGCTTGAAGAGCTTTGCTAACCCGTGCATCAATTACTTTTTGTAAAGCTTCATCTGGCCCTTCAAAATGTTCAGATTGCTCTTGTTCATCAGCACGAGATTCAGGAGCAGGAGTACCTTCACGAGATTGACGTGGTGAATTTTGAGGGGAAGGAACCACGTTAATGTTTTGTAAATCTCCTTGATTCTGATGGATTTAATTTTCATCACCGTTATTGTTGTTGTTGTTGTTTGACATGATGATAACAACAGATAAAATGTAACTTAAAAAGAATAGATTATCCGATTCCCGGTAACGGAACCAATTTGTTTAACCAAAAAAAATTGAATATTTGGTTAAAGCTAGAAATTAAGAGAGAAATCGGGTTACTGATAATCAAGAAATGAGAGACTTTGAGAACAACAATAAAGCAATGAATAAGTATATATTTCAGTATAATCCCAATGATATTTCGTGTCCTACAGATATTGAGATCTTCCCCTTTTATAGTTAATTCTAGGAGAAAGTGTAATGCCTTTGTCATAATGAGGCAATTATGAGCAATAAATGACATTAAAAGAAACGTTACTCAATCATTCCTATTAAATACAAATTCTCTCAACGTATTTGGCATTTAATGCTGAATTTGGACTCCTTTACGCTATCAGATTCATTTCTTCAATTCCTTCCGATCTTCGAGCTTTAAATGACTCGAACAGGTACGAGTCTCATTTCATTTGAATAATAGCTCGTGCCTTTAAGTATCTTCTCTCCCGCATCTGTTGTTGCTCGTGCCTTCTAACTGATTACCACGCTTTGACTATTTGACTGGTCCACGTGTTATGACACGTCATCTTATATAAATTCAGTTTTTTTCCAATACAATTCTACCAGAAAAAAATACGAATAACCCGAAAATACGAGAAAACCCGAGATTGAAAAACCCGAATTTAATTGGTTTGGTTTGGTCATTAGAATTAATAACCCGATACAATTGGTTTGGTTTGGTAATCATAAAATCCGAACCAACTCGATCTATGTACACCCCTAGGAAAAAGTTTACTCCATAAATAATACTCTACTTGCTTCTTCAAGTGTGAGATCTGCTTGGTGAACAAGAATATTCACCACCAGTTGTGGACCTCATAAAAATTGACCAAGCCGAACCCATTTTTAGGTTATTTAGGTTTTTTTTTTCTTTTCTTTTCTTTCTTTTTTTTTTTTTTTTTAAATGCAAAGGTTCCCCTATGAGCCTACAGCAGTACCAAATAATTAAGATACATTTTTAATTTTCCTGTAAATTTTGAGGAAAAAAAAAAGAGTCGAACCTACTTAGTAATATAAGTACAGAAATATTGATCACATATGTAATTAAACATATAAACATAATATGTTTTAGATAAAAAATGGATCAAATCGAACTAAACACTCCTACCTGAGAGTAATATGCTTCTTTTGTTCAAATGTATTCCTCTACCATGTCCTTAATGTGCAATTCAAAGAACTTATGGAAGAATTTCGACTCCCAGAGTTTAAACTAAGTTATGAGTAGCCGATAAATGGAATTTCAAAACTAGTCCACTATTGCACAAATCTCATAATTCATAATCACTAGTTATTGATTACTTTAACTCTTCATCCAAAACAAAGGCTTTACCACAGAACCCTTTAGATACAAATTCCATATTCTTTGCTTTAAGCCAAGATACATATAAAAATCCCACAAGTGTAATTAAAGATCTTAAACCTTTTCACTTCATAAAGGCTCAATTCAAGAGGAAAGAGTTTAGCATGTGTCTCATATAACTAGTCTTAATTATGTGAATGTGCTCACACAAGTAAAGTATAGTGTCTTACTTTAAAGGGTCTTGGTAAAAGGAGGTAGAGAGCGAGTGACAATAACTTCAAACCAAAGGGACAATAACTTCAAACCAAAGGGTATTACTTTAGCTATATGAGTACTCTTACACAATTAACACTAGTAGAATACAACGCATTCAGGACACAGTTTTCTTCAGGTTTCTCAACTCAATATCAGTAGAATACAACAGATTAGGAACTTTCCCCAAGGCTCTTTATCTAGATGCAATGAAACAGAACCATCTGTTAACCCTTGCACTTGAGTCTTGATGAAGTAAAAGTACATGATTTCTTCACAGTCAGATCCATTAGTTAAGTGAAAGGATTTTGTGTCACCTCTACTCGGTGCAACTGTAGACCTGAGGCCTGAGGGTCTTTAGAGGAGCATCTTTATCAATGGAATATCTCCAGTGCAGCTGGACTAATGGGGATCAGACCAGAAGGTGATACAAGTGCATCAACAAGAACATCATTTGGAGTTAGTGGTATAGTGCCCTCATCCAATATCTGCACTGAGTAAGAAAGCGCAACTGCAATCCAAAAGAAAAAAGTCACTGAGCAGCAGCTAAAATCATCTGTTGGGAACAAATCAGAACTGTCACATGCAGTCCTAGAAAGAAGTAACGAAGAAACATACTCTTGAGAGGTTGCTTCCAATTTCGCTCCTTTGCACGTTCCTGATATCTTGTCAAGAAGGTATCGTAATAACTGTTTCACAAGCCATAGGAAGAAAGGATCACCACAAGAGGATATTAGGTTTATAGAAGAGGGAGAAACTTATAATGACTCTTCTCTTATTTTCTTTTTCATGGGTTGCACTTCTCAGTTAAACCTATCACTTCTGAAGAAGATGAAGTAGAGAGTCAAAGATATAAAGCCCTACCCTCCACCACGGCCCAGCCGCCTTCCAGCTTTGTCAAAAGCAAGTCCTTCAAAAAAAGAGAGCAGAAATCAAAATGCAACTCCAAAATTATCTGGTTTCAAGTTTTGAATCCGAGAAGTTTGACGATGAAAAGTTAGGAAGTACTTACCAGGTAAAATTAACAAATCAACAGGCTCATCCGCCAACAAGACTGCAACATGAAAATCTCTTCAATTACTAGCACTAAATCCATAGTCCTATTTCACTTTTAAAACCAACTAAACCAAACTGGACAAAAATAAGAAGTACGTGACGAACAAGATTTGCAGAATAAGAGATGTAAACGATAGCCCAGTCCATAACTGAGTTCTTTTGATGAAGGCCTCAAGCAACAACAAAATCAAACGAAGGCATAGCAGAAAAGTAGTCTAAGCATTGAAGAAGGCATAAGGTCATCCTTCAGTCAAGAACTCAAAAAGCTATTATTACTCTTCTCCATTAGTAAAACTTATAATCTTTTAGGCCTTCCACCATCTAAAGCAGGCAAACTTTCAAAGATTGAAAGGTCCAAATGATAGAAAAGCTATGATACTTTCACTTTTATTCTCCTGTTTGTATCTTGCATGTTTCAGACAAGTGCTCCATGGCACTAGCACAAACCCAGATTACATAGATATTTAACATTGATGATTATGATATCCTACAACAACCATAACTTTTCGAGAGAAAACTTTCAATACTGAGAATTCGCCGGCAAAACAGATTCCTTTAGATACTTACTACTTTGATTTGTAGTCTTTATATTAAAAGGAATGGACATAATATCCAACGGAAGCGCCTAACTGTTGTCACAAACAAAGAAATTGGAAAGGTTAACGGTCATGAAACGTAAAGTTATTGTCTAGAACCTTTCACCACACTATGACAGAATCTACAGAATACAAAATAAGTTTTCAGTGCGGTGAGGGTTAGAGTGCTGGAAATATCAATATATTCAAGACGTGAACTTTAGGAAAGTTATCATCACATACATCAAGGATTTCCCAAATACAGTTATTGCTAGAATGATTTGAACTTCCACATTAGAGTATCACTTGAACAACAAATGCTAACAAATAAAAGAAATTTGACATCAGGAGACAAGAAGTATATGTACCATCTTCCCTATCATTTCCTTCAGCATCTACTGGAGCTGGCTCCAAGATGTTCATTGAATTTGCAATCATTTCCTCAATGCTTGAGATGTGTAGCATTCGCATGTTTCTGTTCTTGTCTTCCACACGTGGAACATAAAGCTTTTTCCTCATTTGCAAATCCGATTCTGATTCGATAATGACATGAGAAGTCAATATTAAGCTCTATAAGAATTGAACCACTAAAGAGAAACAGTAAAGAAAATGAGAACAACCATGAGAAAAGTCCTTGTACCTTACATTTGGTAGTAGTAAATTAGAATGGACATTTTGAATAATGGCATTAACAGGCATATACTCTGTAGATTACCGTACTTATCTTAAGGTTTGCCTAGTATTTCACCAGAATCAGGATATAAGCTAGTGGATGCGAACTACCACTATACTCTCACTACCTTTTTGTGGTGACGCTCACAGATATATATTTTTCAATATCATCTGACTATATGCATAGGTCGAGCTGAGAGGCCGGTGCTTCTGAGATGCTGTCATTACATTGCATCTGCCACATGAGTAGTCAGAAAACATGACAGCAGAAATCTACTCTCACTTATATAGCTTCTTTATTTTTTTTCTCTTGGAGAAAGAACTCCACTTATTTAGCTTGTAAGATTGAAACAAATGAACAAACCCAAGATGAGAAAGTGACCAAAGGTGGTGGATGAGCCTCATGACTATCATAAACAGTAGATTGAATCAGAAACTTCCGCATCCTCTCCCCACCCCAAACCCCAATATTTTGCTGACTCTCTAATGCTTAAAACAACAACAGCTACTACTACACCTCAATTCGGATTGGCTATAGAAAGCCTCACCATCCATAGATAAACTCAAGTGTGAAGATTGAACTTTTTGCTGTGATTGTGTGCGGAGAAGTTTGCCTCTGAGATACAAACCTGTGGATGGCTTCTGGAGAATGTGAGACAGTAGTTGGGATGTATCAACTTCCCGCAAAGCACTACAACTTATGTAAGCGCACAATCTCTTAGAAGCCTTAAACCACGGAGCGTCCAACACAATCCTTTGTATTGCTTCATCTGATGAGCCACATAGAGGTCCAACAGTAAATATCATAAAAGAAAAAAGAAAAAACTCATTTGAGTATGTGTTTTGGTTGTACCTTGTTGGGATCTAAGGGAAGGATCCAGGGACTTGAGATCTCTCTTAACTACGGAGCGAAGGGCCTTTTTCTGCTTGAAGATGGTGTCCAGATGGGCTGCGCCGTCGGCACTCAGGTTTTGTTCTTCGGCGGTGCTCATGGTGATTACGGCGGAACACCGGTGTGGTTGGGTGGCGCAGAATGGCGGCGTGGCGAAAGAATAGTGGGGGTATAGCAGTGGTACTTGGTACTTCAATTAGCTGACGTGGCAATTGTCAGGGATTGACCTGCTCACTATTCAGATTTCAGGGTCCACCGTCGTGCTTGCACATATATATATAATATATGTGTGCTCTTGTCACATTTGGACGTGCCCTGTCCGACTAGTATAGGAACGGTGAGTTGGTGGAAAATACCTACTCCCTCCCTCTCATTTCATGCCTAAATAAAGATAATGCTAAGATTAAAAAGTTTGCAAAAAAGAAAATTAATAAATAAACATGTCATGCTTTTTAAAAATTGAAGTGTGTTACATATATTTCTATAAATATTTGTATCAAATTAAATAATTGAACTTTTAATTATTTTAAAGTGATAACATATAACTTATGAGTAAATAATAAAACATATGTACAAGTCACATCTTTTGCATTCATTTGCTCGGTACGAGTATTAATATTTTGTTTACTCAATTGACTCTCCGGCTCCTTTTTATTTACCTCTTTTAATCCGTTCTATTCGATAATGATAATTC
>NW_017688155.1:0-670 GCF_001879085.1 Nicotiana attenuata
ACTGTTCATCATTGTTCACAATACCACCGCTATCTTGAGCGGAGCCCAATCTCGACCCGATCGGCTAGGTTGCCTAATTTGAGACATATACTTCAATCGCAATCTCATTTTCTCTTTTCTGAATTCAATATCAGCACAATACCACCATATGTGCGGCATGGCGTCCAATCTCGGCCCGAACGGCTAGGCCGCCTTACCAAGGCATTGTCCCCTTCTCATTACTCATCTCGTTTCAATCTTTGTTTCACATATATCATTTTATAGGCACTTGGGCCACAACTATCACATTATTTTTTTTTGGCGCTAGGCCACATTTCACATCATTTCCAATTTCAATGTTAGCTTTGCAATTTAGGATAATAGGTGCACACAAGAGCAATTTAAACTGTAAGCATAGCCAACTCTAAATCATGAACAGGGTAGTTCTTCTCATGAGGCTTCAACTGACGAGAAGCATAAGCAATAACTCTACCCTCCTGCATCAGAACACACCCAATACCAACTCTCGAAGCATCACAATACACGGTATAAGAACCTGCAGCTGATGGCAACACTAACACTGGAGCTGTGGTCAAGGCAGTCTTGAGCTTCTGGAAGCTCTCCTCACACTCATCAGACCATTGAAATGAAACACCTTCTGAGTCAACTTGGTCAAGGGCGATGCAATGGA
>NW_017688155.1:5364-6006 GCF_001879085.1 Nicotiana attenuata
GCACAGTATACTGTTAATCGGCTTTCGCAAGCAATTCTTGCTCTAGATCAAGATCTCTATCATTCTTAGACTCACCGCCATAAGCTGCTTCAGGCCCTACTCTTTCGGATTGACATGTGAGTCTGCACGTAACGTCTCTTGAGTACGATTATTCAGAGTCATAGATATCTGCCCTAGTCGAATATGAATGCACAGCCCTCTCTTTCCACTCATTGATCATTTCCATGTCGGCCTTATGCTGCTCCATATGCTCCGCTTCAGACTCACGAATTCTTTTGCACGGCTTGTTATACTTCACCTCTGCTTCGGCAAATTCGTCTATGACCCTGTTTCCCGTACCAACCCTTGGCTCGAAGATTCCTGCTATGTTATCATCCAACCATGAGGGGTAGAAGTATGAGTGACCCGCATGATATCGGTCTGGCTCGATGGTATCCTTTTCCACAATAATCTTCAAAGTCCACATATGTTGTGCTTCCTTCTTATACGGGATGGCATCACCCTGAAAATCGGCTATGAAGTGACTCATTTTAGCGACTCACGGTACGACCTGTCTCCTGCCTGCCTGTCTTATGACTCTGAGGGGAGCATAAGGGTATATGCCCCTTAACCCAATTAGTACCAAGTGGGGGACATCCCTGG
>NW_017688156.1:0-829 GCF_001879085.1 Nicotiana attenuata
GTTATGGTATGTTTCATGATTAGCTACTCGTGTTTATGTTGAGTTACCCTGTTGGAGGTTCTACGAGTGTTAGGCGCGTCTATCGTCTGTTTCTAGTCATTTTCGAGAGTTATGAGACTAGTAGTAAATTGTTGTTGTCCTTTTCGGTAGGCTTGATATGATCTGTAAGTATTTTGGCTACGGGCTGTGATGTTCATGCTCCACCGATTTGGGGGCCAGTATGTGTTGTAATTTTGTTTACGGAATCGATCTAGTGAGAGTTTCCAGCTGGTTTGATGTGTAACCTACTTATGATTCAGAGTTGAGGGCGGGACCCTCATGGTATCATGTGAATTGTTGTGTTGAGACCGGGATGTGTACAGCGGAGAGAGTTATATCAGTGTGAGATCCTTGTGAATCTTTTATATGCTTTAATTCTTTCTTGTTAGATTGTTTTATAGATTAGTATTGGTAGAAAGATTTGTGCTAGTCGGGCTTGTTTGATAGTTCCCTTATGTGTTTCCCTTTCCATATTCAGTCATTTTCGTTTTATGCTTCTTGAGTTTTAGCTTCTGGGGTGTGTGCCCATTGGTATTAGTTGTGATTAGGTGATTTAGGTGTTTAGGTATGTGGCTTTCGTGGTTCTTGTATCATCGTCAGTGTTAAAATTAGCTGCGACAATGACCCAGTTCACCGGAAAGAAGACCGCCGAGTTTTTCGAAAAATGGCACATCAAGCAAATACTCTCCACGCCATACCACCCGGCCGGCAACGGGTAGGCCGAATCCTC
Organism: Nicotiana attenuata; assembly: GCF_001879085.1. Classification (NCBI taxonomy): domain Eukaryota; kingdom Viridiplantae; phylum Streptophyta; class Magnoliopsida; order Solanales; family Solanaceae; genus Nicotiana; species Nicotiana attenuata. Next base: position 770 of record NW_017688156.1, read on the forward strand.
CAACAAAACAATACTGAATATCTTGAAGAAAAAACTTGACGATGCCAAGGGACTATGGCC
>NW_017688156.1:5285-6006 GCF_001879085.1 Nicotiana attenuata
ATAAGTATACCTCACAATACAGGACCCTCGGCCTTACTAGTCAACAAAATCACATAAGCCACTCGGGCAACATAAACAGTGTTTCTCAGCCCAAAACATCATTTAAATATCATTTGAGCATTAAAACTGGGTGAACGAGGCTGAGTTTTGAAAACAGTAGGAAATAACATGACTGAGTTCAAATATATATAATTAAATCAGTGAGGAATTATCAACAACAACCCCCGAAGGGTTCAAATAGTTGGCACGAAGCCCAAATATGGCATTCAGCCCAAATAGTGATGATAGCAAACTGATTTCAATCAAATACGTGGTAAAATCATTAATCGGGATGGCATAAGTCATAATCCCCAACGGTGCTCTACCCCATGCTCGCTATCCGGCATGCAAGTCACCTCAACATAGCACTATGATGTGCAATCCGGGGTTTCAAACCCTCAGAATATCATTTACAATCATTACTCACCTCGAACCGACGAAATCTCTAGCTCGCGACGCCTTTGCCCCTCAAATCGGCCTCCACGCGCGTCGAGTCTGACCAAAACCACAGCGAATACGTCACGATATGCCAAAGGAACAATACCCAATCGAAAACAATCGAAAAATATTAAAAATCCCGAAATTGGCAAAACTCGAGCCCCGGGCCCACTTCTCGAAATTCAGAAAATTTTACATAATCGGATTCCTTATCTCGCCACGAGTCTATACATATCAAAATCCC
>NW_017688157.1:0-2364 GCF_001879085.1 Nicotiana attenuata
ATCCTAACCGCGAATCTGTTCCCCGATGCCCGGGTTCAAGAACTTACTCTACTCAATCCTATATGCAATCTAGAATTCCCACTTTCGAGTTCAATTCAAGATTCGTAGATAGTATTCAATTGTTGATCAAGCAATTAAATAATTTAGTTCAGGATTAAATAAATAAACCAATATGATAAACTAAGAAATCATAATAAATATCCGAATAACAATAGTCATGAAAGAACCACAACCCTAGAACGTGAAGTTTAGCTCCACATAGACATGGTAGCAAAACAACAAATCATACAAAGAAACATAAAAATTACTAAGTTGGTGGAAGAAAAGATGAAACCCGGCCTCCACGGCAGCTCTGTGCTCTCCCTTCGTCAAAAGTTCCTCTCTAAAACCTTCTTCCTCCTCCAAATTGTCTTTAAGAACTATTTGTAGGTGTAAGATAAAATCCTAGGCGAAATAACCAAATCCAAAACCAAAAAGGAAACAAAATAAGCTTGAAACTCGGACCACGCGTCGCCACATGAAAAGCGCGACGCACCTCGCGTCAAATCGCGCGTCGCAAGCCTTAACGCGAGAGACACTGGCTTGCGTCACCTGCTCCTTGATTTAATTGCTGCCTAACTTGTGTTTTTCACGTTTTTTCCTCTTTTCCAATTGTTCTTTTGTTTACTGCTTCAATTTGTCTTCCATCATTGCATATCCATTAACTAAAATCATCCATTCTTATAGTGTAGAAAAGACATATAAAATCCCTACTTTAATCTCAATTTCATTTTCAACGTACCTACATATAAAATAACTCAATTAAGCACAAATATCATATAGTTTAGCATTAAAGCACCTAAAATATAAGGTAAGTAATGCACTAAAAATACATAGTTATAGCCAAACATCAATACCCCACACTTAAACGTTGCTCGTCCTCGAGTCAACCAACACTTTACACTATCCTCGAGCACTTTGTTTTTACACAATTTAAACATACTACACCAATGACCATGGTTAATTGCAACAATTCAACTTTAGCATATGCAATCACATACATTTCCCTTTTCTTATGCCATACTTCATAAATATTCATAACAAAAATAACATACTTATAACAATCCTAACCTCAAAAATCGACTCAATATCACAATGCTCTCATGGCTTGAACACCCAACATCATAGAGAGAAGTCTAATAACGTTACCTATCCCTTGTGAAACCATGTGCCCTCACAACAAGAACAAGAGAGTAAGCTGAATCCACACATTCGAATCTCATGATTAAATATATTTTAAGGACTCATATATATAAAAAGAAAATCCCTTACTCTCATAAAAAAGTCACATGTATGCAATTGGTACCATAGGCTTGCCCTTAATGTAAGTCTCCACTAATGTAAGCTCGCTCGATCTAAAATCAATTAGGACTTTTCGTGGTTGTAATGTGGGTTAAGGGACGGGAAGGATATATTTTAGGAATAGTGACTCAACCTCTTAAGCACTTTAATACATCACTTGATAACTTAAGCGCAAATTCCTCAATCCACTTCACTTTCACAAACAATATCACCCCAAAAAATACTCCCTTCTTCTTTAAGCACTACATTAATTCATACTCACTAGCAAGAACAAGACAACAATTTATTCATCTTTATTTTTCTTTTTCTTTTTTTCTTCAGATTATTCTTTTTTTTTCAATTTCCGCTAGTGGTGTATTATTTTACAAAACAAGTGCACCTTTCTTCCTTTTATTGGTTCCACTCCAAAGCCATCCCACACTTAGTTCCTTCTTACTTCTTTTAGCGCCCATCTCACAATTAAAGTGATTTAAGAGGAAAAAGGATCAAAACAATATTAATTAAGAATAAAAAGGGTATAGGCTTGTAGTGTGGGTACCAAATAAAATCTATAGGCTCAAAGGGATTAACTAGGGATAACTTTTATTTATGGTAAGCAATAAGCTCAAAAGGATCAAAGAAAGCCTAAATCATTTCTCAAACCGAGCATCACCTGAAATTTCGCTTCAATTCACATACCGGGCAAGTTCTAGACACAAGTACCATACATAGACTATACAAAAACCTCACCACTCATGGCACATGACTCACTAAGGACAGTTTCATTCCGACTCTCAATTAATGCAAGTATTCACAAAGCTACGAGATATTAAGCATTAAGCACAAAGTGAACACAAGTCAAGTAAATGAGACATAGGCATCACAAAACATGCTAGCCAACTAAGCAAGGCATCATCAATAATTTCAAATCATAGAGAAGATACTACGCATGCTAAAGCCTAAATATGCTACTATCAAACAAGTCAAGGGCGCCTAGGTTTATCATTCTTCCTCCATTTATTCCCTAAATTCTAATCTACTCTA
>NW_017688157.1:5004-6006 GCF_001879085.1 Nicotiana attenuata
CTCTACTCAATCCTATATGCAATCTAGAATTCTCACTTTCGAGTTCAATTCAAGATTCGTAGATAGTATTCAATTGTTGATCAAGCAATTAAATAATTTAGTTCAAGATTAAATAAATAAACCAATATGATAAACTAAGAAATCATAATAAATATCCGAATAACAATAGTCATGAAAGAACCACAACCCTAGAACGTGAAGTTTAGCTCCACATAGACATGGTAGCAAAACAACAAATCATACAAAGAAACATAAAAATTACTAAGTTGGTGGAAGAAAAGATGAAACTCAGCCTCCACGGCGGCTCTGTGCTCTCCCTTCGTCAAAAGTTCCTCTCCTAAACCTTCTTCCTCCTCCAAATTGTCTTTAAGGACTATTTGTAGGTATAAGATAAAAGCCAAGGCGAAATAACCAAGTCCAAAACCAAAAAGGAAACAAAATAAGCTTGAAACTCGGACCACGCGTCGCCACATGAAAAGCGCGACGCACCTCGCGTCAAATCGCGTGTCGCAAGCCTTAACGCGAGAGACACTGGCTTGCGTCACCTGCTCCTTGATTTAATTGCTGCCTAACTTTTCTTTTTCACGTTTTTCCTCTTTTCCAATTGTTCTTTTGTTTACTGCTTCAATTTGTCTTCCATCATTGCATATCCATTAATCAAAATCATCCATTCTTGTAGTGTATAAAATACATATAAAATCTCTACTTTAATCTCAATTTCATCTTCAACGTACCTACATATAAAATAACTCAATTAAGAACAGATATCATATAGTTTAGCATTAAAGCACCTAAAATGTAAGGTAAGTAATGCACTAAAAATACATAGTTATAGCCAAACATCACTTACTCTAAAATCCTAATAAAGAATACAATATCCAAACTAAACATACCATAATATTCTAACAAAACATACTACAGTATTCTAATTTAGAATATAATATCCAAACCAAATATACCACAACGTTTAAAATTGGAATACAGTATCTAATACAAATATAC
>NW_017688158.1:0-1199 GCF_001879085.1 Nicotiana attenuata
TGCTGGTTATTTGTTCCACGCTTTCGACAAAGGACTCTCGCGAATGCGAAGAGTTAAAGTTTTTAGAAGGTAATTCCTTTACGCGAACGCGAGCACGAGGTCGTAGAAGCGGAGCGGTTGGGGACGTTACCTCGACAAACGCGACCTGGCTATCGCGAATGTGAAGGCCATTAAGGCAGGGACCGTGGGGGAGGGGTGGAATACTCATCGCGAACGCGTCATGTGGATCGCGAACGCGGAGGCTGGGGGGAGAATGCCTTCACGAACGCGATGGGTATCACGCGAACGTGAAGGCTTGTGGCCACTACGTCTCGCGAACACGACAGACCCTTCGCAAACGCGAAGAAGGTCTGCCCAGCGATTTAAAACAGAGGCAGAACGGGATTTAAGCCATAATTTCATATCTCCTTCCCCAAAATCAGACTTTAGGCGATTTTTGAAGAGCAAATTCAACACCAAACTATAGGTATGTATTCTTAGACTCATTTCATTCATTTTTCATCTACACCCATTAGATTTCTAGGCCTAAATCTTGTTCTTCCATGGTAGAATTAGGGATTTTGGGTAGAGTTAGGGTTTTTTAAATAATTGGAATTTAGACCTCATTTTGGGGATCGGATTTCGAAACTAATTGCATATTCGAGCTCGTGGGTGAATGGGTGATCGGGTTTTGGTCCGAACCTCGAGTTTTGACCAAGCGGGTCCGGGGTCAATTTTTGACTTTTTGGGGAAAATGATAGAAAACCTATAATTAAGCATTGGGTATGAATTCTTTAGCCTTTATTGATGTTGATAAGTTAATATTGACTAGATACAATTAAATTGGAAGTGGGATCAAAAGGAAAAGCGGTGTTTGAGGCTTGAGTTGGCCGTGGAAGTTCGAGGTAAGTGTTTGGTCTAACCTCAGCTTAAGGGGATATGTATTGTGCCTTATTTGCTATGTGCTAGTGTAGTGTATAACGTATAGGTGTAGTGACGAGTATCTATACGTTGGTGTCAAACATGCCCGTGAGTCTTAAATTGTGATCGTTGTGTTTCTTAATAAGTACTACAAATGCCTAAATTGTTGATTATCCATGTTAAGAAAAACTTTTGATTATCTTCTTGGTATTTGTTTATTATTGAGCATTGGCTCCAGTTGAGGTTCATTTGTGAAGTTAATTGTTGGTACAAGTTTGGTTATAGCTGATTCCCTTGCC
>NW_017688158.1:4721-6006 GCF_001879085.1 Nicotiana attenuata
TAATACTCCTATTTACATTAATCATTCGTCACTGCTATATCGTGTAATATACCGAAAAAGAAAAAAGAAAAAAGAAAAAGATAGTAGAACGAGGCGATCTTTCCCCAAAAAAAGTTGTACAATAAAAAGAGAGTACTAATTAGATACTAATCCTACTTAATTAAGAGATCGTAGAAAGAAAATGCTTAGCTCTTGACCTATATTTTCTTCTGGATCAATCAAATGAAAGGATTCAGAATCATGAGATCCGTTAACCCTTTCAAATTTTCCTCTAAGATACATAATATCATCATCCTCTCTCTTTATAATAGTGCCAGCTCCAACATTTTTTAACTCCAATTTTCTCAACACTTCTAAATCAGCTTTTGTAGGTTTTCTTTTAACTGCAAACCCTACTCTCTTTCCATTACAATACATAGTCCATATTGGCATAGACAAAAGAGAAGTCGGAGAAGAAGAAGAAGAGTACTCGTATATCATATTCGTACTACTCTCTAACGCGATTCTCACTATTCCCTTTCGCATTTCTCTAGCGAGTGTGGTTGTAGAAACTGCAAGTTCAAGAAGAAGAATAGGGTTTGTAGATTTAGGGTTTGTTTGGATACAAAAACTAACTTTTCCTTTACGAGAGCCGAATATTGTGCCCGTTATTGTTGTTGTTATTGTTGTTGAGTGGTGCTTGAAATAGGGTATGGGTTTTTTCTCGTAATTTTCTTCTTCAATAAAGATACAATTGCAACGAGGAATCAGAAGTTCCATGAGCGAACGAAGATACCGCCATGAACGCACTTGTTTTTGGCAGTCCACAGAGGTGATTGGGGAGCTGATCATGTTGTTGATGATATAAAATAATAAGAGGCTCGTGGAGTTTGTTTATTTGGCAGATGGTTGAAGGTTTATATAAAGAATTTTGAGATGATTAATTAACGGAAATTAAGTGAATTAAGCTAAGTTCAGTTTATGTTCTATGTGTTGGGCTAAAATGGCGAAAATATACTCTTAACATAGTGTGATTTGATCAAGGAATACTCGGAAACACATCTCGAAGAGTTTGGGATAGGAATCCATAAAGAAACGATCCAATTAATCAAGATACAAAACGAGAATCGTATCCATACGATTTTGCACTTCTCGACAAATATCATCTGTTTTATTATTCTAAGCGGTATTCAATTTGGTAATGAAAACTTGTTATTCTTAACTCTTGGGCTCAGGAATTCCTATATAACTTAAGTGACACAGTAAAAGCTTTTTACTATTCTTTTATTAACTGATTTATGTATCG
>NW_017688159.1:0-6005 GCF_001879085.1 Nicotiana attenuata
GCCACATAATTGGCCTCAGGCCCTGGCATTTTTCTGCCTGGGACTGCGACCAGTCTGCGGTCCGTAGACCTATTCTACGGTCGCATAATACGTCGCAGAACTCCCACATACAACTCTCAAAGGAGAATATGCGATCAATGTGCGGCCTAGAAAATGGTTTTGCGATCTCATAATGGGCCACAAAAATGGCAACAAAATTGGCCAAAAAGGCTGCCTCACTCTGCGGCCATTCTGCGGTCCGCAGAGTGATTTTGCGACCGCATAATAGACAACAGAAATGCCCTTTTTCTGCAAAATATTTTTCTTAACTTTTTTGGTGCACAGTTCAATAAAAAAAATTCCGAACTGCGGCAAGTCTCTAACACATAATCCTAACTTGGCACCATGATATTCCGATTTTTATGAAGAATTTTACGAGGCCTTACATTAAACCGGGTAGTTTTCCTTTTTGAGTAGATTAGGAATTTAGGAAATAAAAGGAGGAAGAATGGTGAACCTAGGTGCCCTTGACTTTTTGGATAGTAGCATATTTATGATTTGGCATGCGTAGTATCTTCCGTATGATTTGAAATTATTGAGGATGCATTGCTTAGTTGGATAGCATGTTTTGTGACGCCTACGTCTCATTTTCTTGAGTTGTGTTCACTATGTGCTTAATTCTTAATATCTTGTGGCTCCATGAATACATGCATTTGTTGAGAGTCGTAATCGGACCGTCCTTGGTGAGTCATGTACCATGTGTGATGAGGTTTTTGTGTAGTCTATGTATTATACTTGTGTCTAGAACTTGCCCGGTATGTGAGTCGAAGCGAAATTTTTGGTGAAATTTTTTGTGATGCTTGGTTTGAAAAGTGATTTTAGGCTTTCTTTGATTTTTTTTTTTGGGCTTTATTTCTTACCACGAATAAAATTTATCCCTAGTTAACACTATTTAGCCTATAGACTTTCATTTGGCACCCACATTACAAGCCTATACCCTTTTTTTAATTGATATTGTTTTGATTCTTTTACCTCTTAAAATACTTTAATACTAAAATGAATGCTAAAAGAAGTCAAAAGGACTAAGTTTAGGGTGGCTTTTGAGTGGAACCAATGAAAAGAAGAAATGTGCATTTGTTTTGTACAAAATGCACTACTAGTGGAAATTGCAAAAGAAAAAAATGTAGATGTATAAATAACTTATTTTTGCTAGTGGAGTGTAAATGACAATAGTGCTTAAGAAAAAGAGAATATTTTTATGGGTAATATTATTTGTGAAGTTGAAGTGGATTGAAGAATTTGCGCTTAAGTTATTTGTTGTTGTGTTAAAGTGCTTAGGAGGGTGAACCACTATTCCTAATTTTATCCTACCTGTCCCTTAGCCCACATTACAACCATGAAAAGTCCTAATTGATTTTAGATTGAGCGAGCTTACATTAGTAGAGATGTACATTAAGGGAAAGCCTATGGTACCAATCGTATGCATGTGACTTCTTTCTGAGAATGAAAGATCTTTTTTAATATATATAAGTGAGTCCTTAAACTATATTTGATCATGAGATTCGGATGTGTGGATTCAACTTACTCTCTTCGCTTTTGTTATGAAGGAGCATGGTTTCACGTGGGATAGGTAACATTATTAGACATCTCTAGGATGTTGGGTGTTCAAGCCATGAGTGCATTGGAACATTGAGTTGGTTTATGAGGCTAGGATTGTTGTGAGCATGTTGTTTTTGTTTGAATATGTTTGAAGAATGGCATAAGCAAAGGGAAGTGTATGTGATTGCATATGCTAGAGTTTAATTATTGCTATCAACCATGGTCATTGGTGTAGGGTGCTCAAAGATAGAGTTATTTGTTGGTTGACCCAAGGACGAGCAACGTTTAAGTGTGGGGTGTTGATATTCGGCTTAAAGCATGTGTATTTATATGCATGTTGCCTCACAATTTACTCCTATTTTGTGGAATTTGGATGTATAATATAATGATTTGCACTAATTTGTGGTATTTCTATGTGTAGGAATCACTCAGATGTTATTTGGGACGAAAATGCATGAATTGAAGTGAAAATAGGAAGAAAAGGCAAAAGTGCCAAGTTGAGTTCCACAGGCAGCGTGGGGCGCTACCTGTGGCGCGGAAAGCAGAATGTTGAAAAGTTTGCCAGGGCCAGCGCCCTACGCTGCCCTGGATGCTCAAAATGTGTAAATGTCCCATTTCAATCGTGACTCAATTATTTTGACTCCATGTTGCCCCCAACTCATATAAAGCCAACAACACAGAGCCGTCGTAAAGGTCGGGTTTCATATTTTCTTCAACCAAACTTTGTAACTTTTATGTTTCTTTGTATGATTTGTTATTTGGATACCATGTTTATGTGGAGCTAAACTTCACGTTCTAGGGTTGTGGTTCACTCATGACTATTGTTATTCGAATATTGATTTTGAATTCTTCATTTACTGTATTAGTTTATTTATTCAATCATGCGCTTAATTATTTAATTGTTTGATCACCAATTGAATACTATCTAGAAATCTTGAGTTGAACTCGAAAGTGGAAATTCTAGATTGCATATAGGATTGAGTTGAGCAAGTTCTTGAACCTGTGTTCGTGGAATGCATTTGTGGTTAGGATAGACATATACCTAATTGCCTTGCTTGGTTGATTTACATGAATTATAAATGCATTGTTGGTAGTTCTAATTCCATGGTATATAGGCATTAGGTTAGCTTAAATAGGCGAGTAAGAACTCGACGGGTTATTATGAGCAATAATAACCCTGTTAACAAATAAACTAGATAAATATAGTTAGTCAATTCAATTGAAGAATACAATACGAATGTTAGATAGCCAATAAACCTATACCGTTATCATCACATTGATAATATAAAAATCTGCTCCTCCCCTGTTTAAACTTTATTAGCTATTTTCTTTTTAGTTTAATTACTTTAGCATCACTACTTTTGGGTTTAATTCTTATTTTGATAATTAGGATTGTCTAATTTAGTTAATAGTTAAATACATGTCCTCGTGGGTTTGAGATCCGACATTTAGTCGCTTTATTACTTGACGATCCCGTATACTTGCGTGTGCGTTTGGCCACAACGCAATTCAAGCCTAATGAAAACTAACGAATTCGAACTTTGACAATCGATGCTGAAACCTATCAAGTCACGTCCGATTGACCTCAAATTTTGCACACAGGTCATAAATGACACAACAGACCTACTCCAACTCCCAGAACAGAAATTCGAGCCTGGTAACAACAAAGTCAACTATCGGTCAAACTTCTCAATTTCTTAAACTTCTAATTTTCCAATTTTTAGCATTTCAAGCCAAAATCAACTACTGACCTTGAACTCACTAACCGGACACACTCCTAAGTCTAAAATCACCCAACGGAACTATCAGAATCCTTCCAACTCTATTTCGTAGTCATTTACACATAAGTCAACATCCGGTCAACCTTTTCAACTTAAGCTTCCATCCTTGAGACTAAGTGTCTCATCGCATTCTGAAACATCATCGGAACCAAATAACCTACCCTGGAAACTCACCTAGCAACAATTAAGCAGAAAATTGAGTAGTAAATGGGGAAACGGGACTACAACACTCAAAATAACTGGCCGTGTCGTTACACTTTCAACCTTAAAACACACTAAAGGCGAATTTCTGAGAGACTTTTCTTCCTAAATTCATTTTTTAAGTGACTTTAATATTTTTTTTTCAATTACCCATTACATTTTATAAGATTTCAACATTAAATTTAAGAATTTCATGGTAGATACTATTGATTTGGGTAGAATTAGAGATTTTTATAAAATTGGGATTTAGACCTCGAATTGAGGTCGGATTTCAAAATAAATCACATAACAAGGCTCAAGGGTGAATGGGTAATTGAGTTTTGGTCCGAATCTCTGATTTTACCAAGCGGGCACGGGGTTGACTTATGTTGACTTTTTGTAAAAAATCATTAAAGATTGAATCTTTTTTCACTCATGGGTAGTTTCTCAAGTTTATTTTGAATTGTTTGAACTATTTGTGGTTAGATTTGATTGGTTTGGAGACAAATTTTTGAGGAAAGGCCCCGCTTGAGCTTTGATTTGATTGCGGAGCGAGGTAAGTGTCGTGGTTAACCTTGACTTGAGGGATTAGGGCTTGTTAGTCTAATTCCTACATGTTTAATGTGTGGGTACAACATATATGTGAGGTGAAGAGTACTTATTCGTTGTATTTGGTTAGAGCATGCAGGTGGAACTTGTTTCCTTGTGTTTTATTGCATTATTAATTATGAAATCCATGCTTAGGTTAGGTTATTACTTCTTTGATTAGTCTTTCCATAATTATTGCTTATTTCATAATATTTGGGTATTTTGAAAGCTGAAGTTTGGTATCTTGGCATCATATTTGATGTTTATTCATTCTATGCATTATTTATTTGCCCGAATTCATATTATCTTCATTACATGGTAAGGAAGTATGTAAATGCAGGAAGGGTGATGCTATGCTGTTGTATTTGCTTTATTTATTTATTAATACATAGTGAGGAAGAGAGTTTAAGCACGAAGGGTAATGTCATGCCATTTATATCATTTATTCATTATTATTTGGTGAGCAAGAGAGTAAAAGTACAAAGGGTGATGCCATGCCATTCATCTCATTTATTCATTTTTACATGGTGAGGTTGAGAGTAAAAGCACGAAGATGATGTCGTGCCATTTCATTTTACTTATATTATCATTTCATGGTAACGAGAGTAAAAGAATGAAGGGTAATTCCGTGCCATTTTCATATCATTGGTTTATCTAATTTCACTGGTTGATGATTTTTTTGACGACTACGTGATTTCATACATGTCGTAGTTATCATATTTTCCGCCTTTTTACATGTCCCCTCCCAGCTGTACGTTGTTATTCTCTCTTATTGTTAATGCTTCGTATATAGTTGTACATGTTTATTTATGTAGGTGACCTGTAATAGCCTTGAGGTTAGGCTCAACACTTAAGAGGTATATTGGGTCGGTTGTACTCATACTACACTTCTGCACTTCTTGTGCAGATTCTGGTGTTGGTCCCAGCAGGTCGTGAGATACTTCAGCTCAGATCATTCCATACGGAGACTTAAGGTAGATTTGCTGGCGTCCACAGACGTTGAAGTCCCCTTCCTCTTCCCTTTTTTACCGTTCGTTTCCTTCGAAATAGTTGTATCCAATCCAGACTCTGTAGAACATCTAGTTTCTCGTATACTCGTGAATTAGGATCTTCGAGAGTAGATATTATCACATGACTTAGGTTGGTACTCTATCAGATTGAGTTTCTATTAGGCATTGTATATCATCAGTGTGTTTAAACTGTTAAAAATTGGCTAACTAATTATCTCACATTGTGTTTCCTAGCCAGTGGATATTAGGCGCCATCAAGACCCCGAGGTTAGGATTTCGGGTTATGACAATTTGGCATTAGAGCACTAGGTTTCCTAGGTCTCACGATTCATGAGCAAGCTTAGTTGAGTCTAGAAGATCGGTACAAAGACATCTGTAATTATCTTCCAGAGGCTATAGATTTTAGAAAAATTTCACCTCGTTCTTTCTCTATCGTGAGATTTTATTCTATCATTGATGATTGAAGCATTCTATTCTTGTTCTATCATAAATGGCTAGAACAGACACAACATCTGCAGCCGGACAGGAACCAGAGCCCCCTTTGGCAGCTACTACTAGGGGAAACGGTCAAGGACGAGGCCGAGAAGAGGCAGAGCTCAGCCTAGAGCTCGGGTAGCAGAACCTACAATGGAGACTCAAATTAATCACGAGGAGGTGGTCCCAGATCAGACCGTTCCCGTCGGACCAGCTCAGGTCCCGGAGGGGTTCATAGCCACTCAAGTGCTTCTGGACGCTCTAGTCCGCTAGGTGGGCCTTATAGAAAGTGTGGCTCTGATCGGAGCATTACCGGTGGCACCGGCCATCACTCGTACTGGGGGAGGAGCACAAACTCCCACTACTCACACCCCGGAGCAGGCGGCTCCCCTAT
>NW_017688160.1:0-605 GCF_001879085.1 Nicotiana attenuata
GTTGAGCAGTCGACCGGGGGTAGTCGTTGCCCTGTCTCAGAAATCAGTACTGCTCCATTTCGACACCCTTGGCATTGGCAGCTCCAATCAAGAAAAGATTCCATCCAGGCTTCTCAACCTGTCCTAATTCTTCAACATCGCATTATCTCCTCGTCCGGGAAGTATGTATTCAAAGGCTCATATTCATCATCAACGGGATTCTCAGCTAGATGATCAGCCAACGCCTGTGCTTTCATTGCAGTCCGAGTCACGTAGACAATATCAAATTCCGTAAGCAGGATTTTCCATTTCGCTAGCCTCCCTATGGGCATGGGCTTTTGAAAAATATACTTCAAAGGGTCCAATCGAGAGATGAGATAGGTAGTATATGCTGACAAGTAATGTTTCAACTTTTGCGCTACCCAGGTTAAAGCACAACACGTCCTCTCGAGTTGAGTGTATTTTACCTCATATGATGTGAACTTCTTGCTAAGGTAGTAAATCGCCTGCTCTTTCCTTCCTGTGATGTCATGCTGCCCCAGTACACAACCAAAAGAATTGTCCAACACAGTCAGGTAAAGGATCAAGGGCCTTCCTGGCTCTGGCGGGACCAACACAGGTGGACT
>NW_017688160.1:5257-6005 GCF_001879085.1 Nicotiana attenuata
GTCCGTAGTACTGGCTGGAAGTAGGGAAAGCGGGAGATGAGTTCACTGTGGGAGAGTCTGGGGTTGAGCTGGTGGTGGGAGGGTAATTAGGGTTGGCAGGATAGACTGGTGGTGGACTGTCCCTTCGACCAGGCCTGGTACATCTCGGCCATTTGTTGCTTTAGTTTATACATCTCCTCTCTCATTGTATTAACGTCCACTGCCTCCTCCTCTCTGGATGGGTCGACAATGCTTGCTTCTAAATCCTGATTGGTCATGTTTGACTTGTCTTTGGAGCGGGTGTTGTAAGGATGGGTTGCCAGAATGCCAGTCAGCTTAACACCTATCTGGACTCATCAACAACAACTTGGTTAGCGGTTAGGGCATTAACAAATAGATAACCGCACATTGATGGGTGGATGCACCTAAGCAGTCAAACGTTTCTATTATGCCTCTATTCATTCACATGCATCTCGGCTTTCATTTCTTTTCTTGCCAAGTAGTTCCCACTCTTATCTTTTCCTTTTCACTTTGTTTTGCTCTCCCTCTTTTGGTTCTCTTTCCTTTGGTTTTTCCCCTGTTTGTATCATTCCTTTCTGGTTTTCCCCTTTATTATTTAAAATGGTCGAATCCTATGGAGATTGCCTACGTATCACGACCCTGCGTGAATCAGACCAAGCGTAGTTCGTGAAAAATAAATGCAAAGTAGGAGCATGATATTTTTGGCAATTTCAATTTTATTGATAGCAAACTTGTCTATTACAAGGAC
>NW_017688161.1:0-1681 GCF_001879085.1 Nicotiana attenuata
TCGTCGACCTCGCGTCCTTATTCTTCGCGCGATAGTGCTTCGGGGGATACTAGAAGCTCGGGGTCGTCTGCTCCGAGCGACCGCGTCTCGACCGGAGTCAATTCTTTTAGAGCTGAGGGAGCCAGGTTAACGAATGCACGTTCGGCCTTCGAGGAAGCCTGGCGGATTCACTTCGTGGTGAGTTTCGACATAGGCCCTTTTAATTTCGCGCCTTGCCTTTCTTATTGGGTTTCCTTTTGTAGGCCTTTGACAGACTCAACTCAGGGCTGCTTCATCGAGAAGCCCGGTTGCAGAAAGCTCTGGATGAGGAGAGATCCCTTAGGCTCCTTTGCGATGCAAAGGAAGCCGAGCTGGAACACTTGCGGTATGAGGCGAGCCGGAGCATGAATTATGAGAGCTTCTTGGAGGAGCAGGTAACTTTCCGCCCTGGGTGAGTATGCGCCTCGCCTTCTGGCTTCTAAGGCTAATACTTCATGTATTTCAGCTGCAGAAAATGACTGAGGCCTTAGAGCATCTTTGAGATGAAGCCGGCTGAGCAGAGAGTGAACGTGATGAGTTAAGAGCTCTGGCGGAGGTTCAGGCTTTAGAGGAGAGGGATGCCCTGGCTAAAGTTCCAGACCTCGAGGCCTAACTCCGCTTAGCCTGTGACAATGCTTCGGCTCAAGCGGACGCGATTGCGAAGCTTGAATCCGAGCTTTCAAAGGTAAGGGCCGAGATTGTTGATGCCCGAGCTGAAGCTGTAATGAGCCGAACTAAGACTGACCAGGAGATGGCGATCCATTTAAAGGATGCTACTGATGCTCAAGCTGAGTTGAGAAGGATCCTCGATCGTGAAGGGAGGATTAAAGAATATGCTCATTGCAAGTCTCGAAGGAAGACTCTCGAGGATATCTGTGCCAGGGGATTTGTTCTCTCGGAAGAGTTAGCGCGAGCGAGGGCGGACAAGCGTGATGCTCGGTTACTTCTATCTGACGTTGGGGAAAGCGAAGATGAGGCCGGTGGGCCGTAGCTCCCTGGGGGTGTAGATTTTTGCCATCTGTATGTAGTATTTTCAAAGCATGTCCGTAGATGGATATTGCATTTTTCGTATATGTGTATAATGAAACCCTTGCGGCTTTATTTCTTCCGTATCTCCTTCTGTTTTGAATTTGGCCAGGCGGACTGGTCTTTGATTTGGTAGGAATCCTTCGATTCGCGATATTGCCCTGGGGCTAATTAAGATGGCGATAATGGCTCTTATGCCTCGGTTCAAAGCGACCTTTCAGTGTAAGCTGGCGTTTGAGCTCTTATGCTTTTTGCCCTGGGGGTGTTTCTAGGTAACTATTTTGGGTTCAGTCTCCGAATCGGGTTGCGATTCGAGCTCATTCGACCCTCAAGTTTTCAAATTTGCATGGGCTGGCGATAATGGCTCTTACGCTTTCGGCCGTAGCGACATTTTATGTGGGCTTTATTTCTCCCTCATTGAGGACTTTTGCGGTGATTTTTGCCTGACTCTTCGAAGGTTCAAGAAGAACCTCGAATACGAGCCATTTTGTGGCGATGATCGAGCACCTCGGGAGGTTTGGCTCGGAGGCTGAGTAGCTCGAAGCCTGTGATTTGGAGCTGACATGGTCGAAGCTCTTTTGCCTATGCCGAGGGTAGCCTGTTTAACCGGTTCTTTTCGAAGTAGATTCGATGTAAT
>NW_017688161.1:5110-6005 GCF_001879085.1 Nicotiana attenuata
AGCCAGCTTATTGTGCTCATGTTGAAGAAGAAACATATGGAAATCCATGGTTCCACGACATCAAGGAATATTTGGCGAAAGGAGAATACCCAGAGCAGGCGAACCATACTCACGAAATGCACACTCGGGGTAAGCTATCCAATCATTTCTTCCAAAGCGAGGAATTTTGATAGGAGAACACCTGATCTAGGACTATTAAGGTGTGTTGACGCCAAAGAAACTTCCAAATTGCTCGAGGAAATACATGCCAGAACCTGCGGTCCACATATGAATGGTTTTGTCTAGCCATGAAGATACTCAGAGCTGGATAGTTTTTGGATGACTATGGAAACATATTGCATCCGGTATGGAGATGGGACAACTAGATGACACCTTGATTCGGATTCAGAGTAGACCAGCAGGCTTTGTCAGTCCTAGGCGTGTGCCTTGGGAACTTCCCATTCTACCATCACCGTGATCAGTACTACCATGGGGTCGAGTGTCGTCGACCCTCGAGGAAGGATGCTCGACCATGGCCTTGAGCCTTCGAGGTAATCTTCCGAAGTGCCTTAATGACGAGAAATTCGACCCTCCGATTTCGCCGTATACATTCGCAACTATTAATGAACCTTCCTTCTTTGTGGTATTTAATTATCCACCCCGCACCTATTTCCTCCCTTCTAGCTGTCAGATACGGTATTTTTGTAGACGATCCCGTGAGTGTATTACCTATGCATTCTCTGATCTTCACTCTTATTTATCACTTTGACTCTTTGCACATGTCATCATATCATCATGTATGTGTCGAGTCTATTTTCCATTAATACAATTAAAGTTAATCTTGCACAGACATTAGAGGGTTTAATTTTTTCAAAACCAGTAGCAAAGGCTTTTACCTTATCAATATAAAAGCAAA
>NW_017688162.1:0-6005 GCF_001879085.1 Nicotiana attenuata
AACCAGAATAAAAATAGGGGAATACTCAATATAGGATAACCCAACCTGATATAAAAACTTATACATGTGATATACGGGCCTATAAGGCCAACATGATCATTTGTAAACTCCAAACATCGGCCGGCAAGGCCATACAAGCATCCGTATACATGACATCTGTCTACAAGCCTCTAAGAGTATATACATAACATAAAGCTCAACACAGGGCCTCGTCATACCAAACAATACGCGTCTAAATCATACCGACCAAACAAGCAACTCCGGAGCAAATGGAGCACACCAACATCTTCCGCTAAGCTGATAGCCTACTTGGAGGACTCTCGACCTATCTATCGGGACCTACGGGCATGAAACGCAGCATCCCCAGGAAAAAGGGACGTCAGTACGAATAATGTACCGAGTATGTAAGGCACATAAATATGTACATAAAGGACATGCATGAAATATAGAGTAAATCACTCAACTTGTAGGTCTGGATAACTCTGTATATCATGAAATACTTATAGTGTCATGCATATGCGTATGAATGTCATGTCGTGCATAAGTACATGTGTTAATAACACCATCAAGCCTCTGAGGGCATCCCATCATATCATCTCGGCCACTGTAGGCAAAATTATCAACATATACCAGCTGATCAGGTGGTGGTGCGTATATAACGCCGTAACCTTTTTCCCATATTCCATATATATATATATGTGTGTGTGTGTGTGTGTGTGTGTGTATGTATATACGTGATGCCATCTGGTCATGGGTCAATGTACATGTATAAATGAATGAAATGCATGAAAATATGTTAATAATCTCAATATACCTTTCGGATAAACTTTATCAATTGCGTACTATTCTGAGACCCATGAGCAGAAGATATAAACACAGAGACCCCTAGTATTTCTATGAGTAGAGTCGCTTATGAAAACTGTGCATTTGCTCGTTTCTTCTGTATAATTTGGGTCATGCAAAAAAGAAAGAATAGATAGCCTTAACATACCTGGAGTAGGGAAAAATCCGTATGATATTCTTGGAAAAGATTGTACCGTACTCCCTTAGAATAGCAAAATCTCACGTTGCAAACGTGCTAAGAAACCTCGTTTGATTTTGGTTGAAGAAATCACGTTATAATGTTTTCATGGGAATTTGTAGGAAATTTCTAAGGAATCACGTTGCTAAGTATTAAGAATTTTCGTTGAATTGAGGTTAAAATCTGTTTTTGCAAGGTTTGAATTAGGAAGAAGGTTATAAGATTTGATTATTTAAGGCCAAATGAAGCCAACTCCTAAAGGCCTACATGTAGGTGTCATGTCTTTTACTTAAAAATGGCCACCTTTCACTCAAAATGGTGAGTCACCTTAATTAGCATGGGCGGCTGCCACATTGGTTTATTTACTTCTTATCCAAAGACCTTAGTCTTTATCCAAAGACAATCACTAATTATTAATTGATTAGGTAATATCCCATTACCCAATAATTAACCAATTACCCACATAATTAAGAATTATCTCAACTTACTTAAAATACTACTCATTTTTAACACACCTTATACACCTTACTATCATGGCCATGTGGTACCCTGTATGGCACTAGTCCATAAATACCGGGTATTTTAGCTCGGGCCGTATTTTATCCCAACATGATATACCTCGACGAAATTCATTTTCTTTGATTTGCTTCCCCTCTCACCATCACAAATTTACTCATCACTTGTTTGAAATAGCATATTGCTTATAATCTCAAAATATTCCCATTCCCGAACTTACGTTGATTAACTTACGACGAAACTTTAACATACGAAAATGCGGGATGTAACAGGTAGGATGGGCAGTTGGTCGGATCTTGTATGGATCGTACATGGACGGTAGATGGAGTCGGCGGCTCTCCCAGGGTTCCCTCATCTGAGATCTCTCAGGTAGAGGATCAAGTTGGCCCTTGCGAATAGCTTGATGCACTATCTCCCTTCAACCCTTTGAGCGAAATGCGGCAAAAGAAAAGGAAGGAAAATCCATGGACCGACCCCATCATCTCCACCCCGTAGGAATTACGAGATCACCCCAAGGACGCTTTCGACATCTAGGGGTCACGGACCAACCATAAAACCCTGTTTAATAATTGGAACGAAACTTTAACATACGAAAATGCGGGATATAACATCATTCCCCCCGTCTGAACATTCGTCCTCGAATGTTTACTGATGCACTTATCATTTTCATAGCCTATAGTCATTGCTAATACTTTAGTACTCTCCTTGTCATCTTAGCTAGTTGTTCTGTGAATAAATCCAATCTCGTAACTCTTGCTACCTTCTGTAATGCAGCCTGTACGACCTTTTCCTTGTAAGTACGCCTATGCGACTCTTATGTCTTTTATCCTCCAGCTTGTACCCAATCTCTAGGCTTTACTTTGTAAACATATACAAAGCTTGATAAGATGTCCCTCTAGGCATCTATGGGTATACTAATGTTCTTCGCTCGGTACTTTGTTGAACTTACGAATATTGCTATACCTTATTTCATAGATCCGTTTATCTATCTGTATGACTTTACTGCATCAAGATAGGTCATACTATACCGTAACTCTTACTTTGATTTATCGTTGCAAAGGTCTGCTATCAAATTCCAGCTGACTCTCATTGTTTATCCTATATGCATAAATCTATGTCCTCTAATGCTTCCACATTATTGTTCATCTTAAGAATGACGGCCTAATATCATCTCATACTTTATAACTTTTATCCATCCATTGTTGATTCTCCTCACTATTGATCTATAATCTACCCCTGATAACTTAACCTTTTATGTAACACTGCCGCTAGGGTTCACGTTTCATCGGGGAACATCTGAAATGATTAAACTAATCCACCTGGGGCGATACCATGCTTTCATAACCGTCTTTCATAGCATCCCAATATGATTCACCTTACGTGGGTAAATTAATCCCGTACAATTCATGAAATCCTCTTCAAGTCATTACTCAATCCAAAGCCCAAACGTCATCATTTATCTATCACAATCACACCCTCATTCTACTACCAGGGCAGCATTCCATCTCTTCTAAATGCCACTAGTCTTAGACTCTTTTGAGTTCATTGAGGCTATACTAAGCTTTCTATAACTTAGAGGAACCATCAGCTCCCTTGTTTTCACGGGCGTAATCCCGAGGACATATCCATTTTCGTCACCTTCTCACTTGCCCTTTTCTTATCCTTACTCCTATCTTTCTAAAACCTTATCGTTCTATCATACTTTAGCTTGCGACCGATTTCCTTATGCTTTTCTGGAACGTCGAGACATCACCTCGTCTCTAACTCTTCTTTTACTCTCTAATTAGACCTTTCGGTACTTAGAAACTATAGGCTGGAAGGTATGCCACTGACGACGTTGCTATCATTCCTGGATACTGAATCCCCGCGCTTCTAGCCCCTTATTCGCAGTATGGACTATTCATAACCCTCTGCATATGAGTGTCTTGTACGTTGTTCACCTTTTCCTTACCTTAAAATATTGCCTCACATTCTTCTATCTCTTTCATAACCTCTCTTCCACATAGGTATAATTTACCTCCACAACCTGAAGCTCTATTGTAATACTTGCACCTTTGGTGCATACACAATCTGGCGGGAGATTCATACTGACTTCTTATGAGGCTGGTACTCTTCAGTTGGCTTCATTGTAGAGCCGTTATAAAACATGGCTACGGTACTATCTCATTCTTCCTTTATTCGTCCATAGTTACTATAACCACTTAAATCCTACTTAATGCCACATCACTCCATATTCCCCCCATTAGGGAAGTACTAAGAGCTGGAGCTGCGACGATCTACCTATAGATGTTTTACCTATTCATCTTTGGCGTCTTTTCACATCATCGATTACCCTTACTCGCCTTGCGGTTATCCTTCTGTACCAAGCATAAAAAAATTCCTTACTCACGAGGGTGACACTTAGTATAACTAGCTTATACAGTTCCTTAAGCTGAACCTTGCTCACATTGTTGCTTTAGGGAAGCGTCTTCCTGAATGACCATTCTCTAAATTCCTCATGAATCTTCTTCTATAGTCCATTCTATCATCGCCGGAACAAAATCTGAAATTCTTATGATGCCGGCTATTATCAATCACTCAGTCCATAATACATGTTTAGTTTATCTTGTTCACCAATCCATACTGGTTCTATTACTCTAGGGCCTAACTTTTCCTTTTGGTAATCGCGTTAGAGTTGCGAACTTATTTCTCGAAATGAGGACATTACTGTATGGCCTATACTGTATTGTTGTCCTAAGGCCCGTCCCCTCTCGTCTCTTCCTTCACTTGACTATAGATTTTGTAATACTGTCATCTTTTGATCTATCGTTCTCGCTCTATTAGGGACGCGAGGCACACTAATGTAATATTTATCCCTGATCATGCTAGTATTCACATCTAATTGTAATATTCTAGAGTGCACCATCTGGGTGTCTCACAAGGAGATCTATTAGCAAATTTGCAATATCCTTTGGAAATGTCAACTAACACAAACAATCCATTCACCATTTTTTGTTACTCTAACCCCAGCGGGATCCTGATATTCCTTCCTTTTCTTAAACTACACCTGTTAGCCCCCATAGGGCATAACTGAGATGGGTACGGCCAATTGTACATACCTCTGTTACTGTTGAATATAACTCAAAATGCTTATATTCCTCTGCCTGATTTATAAACATTATTAACCTTCACTAACTGGGCGCCTCGTACTCTTCTTCATCTTGTTTCTTTTGCTTGTTGAAACTTGTATTTATCTTCTGAATCTCTTATTGTCTTTCACCATAAAGGTGGATAGGTATTCTTGCTTCAAGGCTCCTTATCAAGAGGCTCAAACCTTTCAGTACACACATGATCTGCTGAAAACCTCACATTTACATATCATAAGCATGATGCAAAGTCGAGAGATCGAAACCCCCAGCGTGAATCTCTTCGAGGGTTTCCCTCCGAGATTTACACTGAGCATACTCATTACTCCTGCTCTCACGATCGGAAGCACCTCTCAACTTTGCTCGAGCATCAACAGCGTCTTTTATATAAACGGCCACATTCTTGTCGGCCTTAGCCTGAATCTCTTCGACCCCAGCCCGGGCGTCCATGTCCTCGGCCTTCATCTCCAAAAGCTCGGACTCGAGCCTTGCAGTCCTGCTCGTCTAGGCCAAGCTGCTTTCACGGGAGTTTTGGAGATGTACCTCGAAGGCAAAAACCTTGGCCAAAGCATTTTTCTCGGCCGCAATATGGGCATCTATCCGAGCCATTAGCTCGTCACACTCATGTTTAGCCTGGCCAACCCTGCCCCAAAGGCGTTCCAGATCCTCTTTCTTGCTCTGCAACTGAGGTATCAAAATATTAATCTCTGAGGATAGAAAAAGGAGCATGCACTCCCTCAGAACAAGGGTTACCTATTTCTCAAGGTGACTCTCGTAGTTCAGGCTTCGATTTGCCTTGTACCGAAGGTGCCTCAATTCTTTTCCCCTTTCATCACAAAGGAGCTTGAGGGACTTTTCCCTGTCCAAGGCTTTCCTTAATCGGGCTTCACAGCGAAGCAGCTCGGACTTAAGCTTATCGAAGGCCTATGAAAAAGAAGCTTAATAACAAAAAAAATAAAAAAGTGCAAAACTGAAAAGCCAAAATAGTTGATCAAAACCCACTACATAATTGAGCTTCTGAGCCTCCTCAAAGGTCAAGCGCATATCTACCGGCCTGGTCTCATCGATCCTAGTGGACCCACTCCCGATGGGAATATGATCACTCGACACCCCGCCTGGCTTAGGCGGCCCCGGGCCTCGAACATCCCTCGAAGTACCTTCGACGGGAACGGAAGGCGGCAAAAAAGGGGGAACCATTTTTTCGAGGCGGGAAGCCTCGGGTGCTATAGTCCCGACTGATGAATCCTCTTTATGCCTCCGGGCAGGGCTTGTGTCGCTAAGGACACCCTCGTCCTTCGAAGGTCTTTTCCGATGGTTATTATTGCTCAGCCCCGAAATTGATG
>NW_017688163.1:0-2496 GCF_001879085.1 Nicotiana attenuata
CTTATTCCTCCTCAATTATATTACACCCTTATTCCTCCTGTTGCGGCGTAGCAACCCGATCCCACCATATAATATCAATTCACCCTTATTCCTCCTCAATACTATCACCCTTATTATCCTATTGCGGCGTGCACCCTTTCCACCGATAATGCCAATATCATAATAATAAACATAATATGTTGTGGCGCACAACCCGATCCCACCATATAATATCAATTCACCCTTATTCCACCTCAATATATCACTCTTATTCCTCCTGTTGCGGCGTGCAACCTGATCCCACTGTACATAACCTAAATCAACAACAACAAATCAACAATTCAATTACAAGAATTTCTACCACCAAGAGTATGAGTACACGGCAACAAGAGAATCACGTAAACATCAAAGGAATACAACAACCTTTACAAAAACAACAAGACATGTAAGGCACGTGATAACTACACAGGCAACCACAACAATTTGGACATGTAGCATATTAATATTTTCCCTGTATTCTTAAACTTTATGTCCAATTAAACCGATACACATAAAATGGAACTAGATGTGTATAACGATCCGGCCGGTTGTTTCGAGAGTTGTAGTCCTGTTCCCCCATTTTTTGCTCCTTTTGTACTCTACAGATGCTATATGACCTACCGGGTCGGTTGGTTCGGGTCCGGAGTGATTTCAGAGTGAATTGAGACACTTAGTCTCGTAATTGAAAGCTTAAGTTGAAAAAGTTGACTGAATGTTGACTTGTGTGTAAATGACCTAGGATTTGAATTTTGTTGGTTCTGTTAGCTCCGTTAGGTGATTTTGGACTTAGGAGCGTGTCTGGATTGTGGTTTGGAGGTCGTAGTAGAATTAGGCTTGAAATGGCAAAAGTTGGAATTTTAGAAAGTTTGACCGGGAGTGGACTTTTTGATATCAGGGTCGGATTGGATTTCCAAAAGTTGGAGTAGGTTTTTGGTGTCATTTATGACTTGTGTGAAAAAGGTCAATTGGACGTGATTTGATAGGTTTGGATGTCGTTTGGAGAATTTGGAAATTTCAAAGTTTATTAGACTTGAATCTGTGTGCAATCCGTGTTTTGATGTTGTTTGAGGTGATTTGAGGTTCGACTAAGTTCGTATCGTATTTTAGGACTTGTTGGTATGTTTGGTTGAGGTCCCCGGGGCCTCAGGTTGATTTCGGGTGGTTAACGGACTTGGATTTTGATTTGAAGAACTGCTGAAGTTTGGACTCAGCTAGTATGATCGCACCAGTGAGGGTTTAGGCCGCAGGTGTGGAATTGATGGAGACCAGCAGAGGTTGCCGGTGCGATGGTTTTTCCGCACCTGCGATTGCGCAGATGCGTACCAGTGGTCACAGGAGTGGAGGCAGCTGGGGTTAATGGTTTTCGTAGAAGCGCTCGTTTTTCCGCACGAGCGGACGAGTAGGTGCGAGCCCAGGATCCGCAGGTGCGGAAATGCCTGGGCAGAACCTATATAAGCGGGGTTTCGAGATTTTTGGCCATTTCTATCATTTTGAGCTCGGATTTTGGAGGTTTTTGAGAGGAGTTTCAACGGGATTCTTGAGGTAAGCTCATTGTGTTCATTTTTCTTCAATAATTATGCATCTCCACTGATTCTCCACCTAGTTGGTGTGTTTTTGAGGTGAAATTTGGGGATTTGAGGCCAGGGATTTGGAGAGTTAATTTTGTAGATTTGAATGACCATTTGGTGTCGGTTTTTGATGAAATTGGTATGACTAGACTTGTGAGTGAATGGGTTTTCGGGTTTTGTAACTTTTGTCGAATTTCAAGACGTGGGCCCGGGGGCCGGCTTTTGACAAATTTTGGATTTTGGCTTATAATTTCGTATTTTTCTTGTGGAATTGATTCCTTTACCCCGTATTGATTGTATTGTACTGCTTGTGGCTAGATTCGGAACATTTGGAGGTCGATTTGCGAGGCAAAGGCATATTGGAGTAAGTAACAATTTTAAATCTGGTCTTGAGGGTATGAAACCCTGGATTATGGGTTATATGATTGGTTTGAAGGTGACGCACATGCTAGGTGACGGGCGTGTGGGCGTGCACCGTAGGAATTGTGACTTGGTCCATTTCGTGGAACTGTAAAGTTGAATAACTTGTTGTTAGCTATATACTTTCCATGTGTTATGGAAATTTGACTGCAAATCATGTTAGAAATCATGCTTAGGCTATGTGATGACACTGTTGGGACCCGTAGAGGTCGTGTACTTGTTGAATTATTTGCTATTTGCTGTCTTGTACTCAGTCCCGATTTTACTTGCGTATCATATCTCAATATCTTCTTGTTTCTTGTTGTTACATTATATTATCTTGTTTGGGCTGATTCTTTATAATTTTTGAGAGTCTGAGAGGCTGGAGAGGTTGGTGACTGAGTTAGGTCCTGAGTGCCGAGCTGTGAGCTATGTATATATATATATATATATATATATATATATATATATATATATATATATATATATATATATATATATATATATATAT
>NW_017688163.1:3922-6005 GCF_001879085.1 Nicotiana attenuata
TGTGTCGGCTGGCCTAGTTTCACGATAGGCGCCATCACGACCGGTTCGGTTTTGGGGTCGTGACATTACTCTTTCTGTCACGACCCAAAATCCCTCCGAAGGGTTCTTGATGGCACCTAGTCTCTAAAACTAGGTAAGCCTAACATTAACAAAAATAACGATAATATTCACTAACTTCGAATTAGATATCTCTGAACAATTTATAATTCCCAAAACTAGTAGTACAAGTCATAAGCCTTTCTAGGAGTAGTTATACAAAATGAATACATTACTGTTCCAGAACAAAAGGAAACAATGGAAACAAGAACAATAGTAGGTGACTCTGAGGCCTGCGAACTCAGCAATAGGTTTACCTTGAGTCTCCACAGCAAGGATCCGCACAGCCACTAATGATCAAATACCTGGATCAGTACAAAAATATGTAGAAGTGTACTATGAGCACACCACAGTGGTGCCTAGTAAGTATCAAGACTAACCTCGGTAGAGTAGTGACGAGGAACAGTCAAGACACCTACTGGTCTAATAAGCTGAACATGATATGATAATAAACTAACAAGATAAAGATAACAAAGCAATGCCAATAGTAGGAAGAAATCAAATTACAAACAGTAGAGACGATAAGGGAGAAAACACGGATAGTACCGAAAAGTAACCAAGTAAATTAACACCAACATAGCTGGGATACAGACAAGTAAAAATGTGCTCAAATAAGGAAAACAATGTTAACTCAATCAATCGCATCATTCCAAACACACACTTCCGACCATCCAATCCTCGAAATCTTATATCACAATCACAACGTCCAAACCTTTAACACACATGGCACCTTATGCCCACATATTTCTCTTTCACTTTGCACGTCAAAGATCCACGTAGCTACTCAGTACATAATATTCGTGACAAACGCTAATTAAGATGTTCAAGAATTTCCATTTATATATCATAAAGTAAATTTACAGTTTCTAGACCAAATAGAAAAACCAGCGACAAAGATGAAGTTATTTTTAGAAATCATTTGAAGTGAAGAAAATAATATTTTTCAAATAGAAATACAACATCGGATAAGCTATCGCCTTTAATATAGGATTCATTAAATTAAAACTTAACAGAAATTCCTTTTTAAGAAAAATATAACCTCAGTCAGGTTAAGGAGATTTAGTTTAGAAATCAGTTGGAATAAAATATAACAATTATTAGAAATAGTAGATACTAAAATATACCTTGTGTTCTAACTTAAAGGCACACAAGGAAGCATGATATTAATTCCTTCATTTTAAATCACGATATTACGGACGACTCAGCAGGGCAAGAGGAAATGACTCAACGTAGTAAATTTTCTTTAAAAATTAGTTCACCGGAATAATAGTATTAGGAAAAGAACTCAGGAAATGATGGCAAGTCAATAAGTCAATAACAATAACTCGGTCCTCAAAACTCACTGAACACCAGAAATACAAATTATCAAAGTCTTGCACGAAGGAACTAAAGTCAATATAATAAAACAGGGGATACATATGTTGCGGCGCGCAACCCGATCCCACCAAATAATATCAATTCACCCTTATTCCTCCTCAATATATCACCCTTATTCCTCCTGTTGCGGCGTGCAACCCGATCCCACCATATAATATCAATTCACCCTTATTCCTCCTCAATATATCACCCTTATTTATCCTATTGCGGCGTGCACCCTTTCCCACCGAATAATGCCAATATCATAATAATAAACATAATATGTTGTGGCGCACAACCCGATCCCACCATATAATATCAATTCACCCTTATTCCACCTCAATATATCACTCTTATTCCTCCTGTTGCGGCGTGCAACCTGATCCCACTGTACATAACCTAAATCAACAACAACAAATCAACAATTCAATTACAAGAATTTCTACCACCAAGAGTATGAGTACACGGCAACAAGAGAATCACGTAAACATCAAAGGAATACATACTTCAATATAACAGAGCGTACTTTTTTTCCTTAAGACTAAAATAAAGGACTATTTTAGAACACTAGGAATATTTCATTCTGAATTAAAACATAAGAAACTTACAGAGTTATAGAATCAATCAATGG
>NW_017688164.1:0-579 GCF_001879085.1 Nicotiana attenuata
AATACAGTTCAAGTTTTGCAATCAAGTATCCACCTGGATAACAAGGGAATACAGTTAAAGTTTTGGCAATCAGGCGCCCACCTGGATTACGAGGGAATACATTTCAAGTTTTGGCAATAAGGCGCCCACCTGGATAACGAGGGAATACATTTCATGTTTTGGTAATCAGGCGCCCACCTGGATAACAAGGGAATACATTTCAAGTTTTGGTAATCAGGCACCCACCTGGTTAACAAGGGAATACATTTCAAGTTTTGGCAATCAGGCACCCACCTGGAAAACAAGGGAACTCATTTCAGATTTCAATTTGGGTTAGTAATAATAGAAATATGCCTCGAGAGTACAGGTCAACAGCTCAAAATGCACAACAGAACTGTAGAAGCAGCAAGACCAAGTTTGATGATGGTAGACAGGATTCTTCTAACAAGGTTTTTAACGAGGCAGCAAGTAATGCGTATTACAAGATATGCGTACTCTTTTTCCTTCACTAAGATCTTTTCCCACAGGGTTTTTTCTTGGTAAGGTTTTAACGAGGCATATTATCTTTGGACATTCAAGGGGTATGTGTTATGAAATATT
>NW_017688164.1:5305-6005 GCF_001879085.1 Nicotiana attenuata
CCTAATGTAAGGCATTGATTTTGAAAAACTGTTTGGTTTACTTAAAGACTGTAATGCTTTAGGTTTTAATGTCATGTACTAAGACACATTAGGAGTTTAATTATATTTGATGTATTTTACAAAATAGTAGTGGTGTAAAGGAGCTGGGTTTTGAGCCCACTCAACAGGACCAAAAGGTTGCTCGTTCGATAAAAAAAGGGCTGAATTTGCAGCCCGAGTGAAAGACTAACCTCAAATGATTTGGGCCTAGTCTATAGGCCCAAACTTTGAGTCAGTCTAGGAACCTTTTATCATGGATCATTTTTATGTTCAGTTGATTAATTTTAAGTACAGAATCGTGTTTAATCTTTAAATTCTATTCTTGTTTAAACTTGTAATCTGAAAGCTCTTTTGCCATAAGTGTGTATGTATAGTTAAGGGTAAAGGTAGATAGGCCCAGACATTAGATAACCACAACTGGGCCCGGCTTGTCCCACACCTAGGCAAGCCTTAGGGTAAAGTTTTAAACTGCATCAGTCTTTATCAATTACGACCAGCAGGCAAGCCTAATTCGGACTTCTTATCTGGAAATATGTAATAAATCAGCCTGCCCCAGCTTTTAAGTTTTAATCAGACCCTTAAATAGTACGTGTAAGCATGCTAAACTATGTGCTTTTCTTTGCTTAAAGGAGGTCTGTTTGAGCCTTTTTTGTTTGTTTAT
>NW_017688165.1:0-1905 GCF_001879085.1 Nicotiana attenuata
ATAAGGGTCGGGTAAAAAAACATGTCTCGTCGTTCTTTGTCTGATAACTCTTCATGTTTCCAGTCAAAGAGGGGCAGCTGTAGACATGTAATTTTTGACCCTCCCCAAGATTTTACACATTTTTAGCATTTAAATATTTAGTTTAGGTCTATTATGGCCTTTTCAACTAGTTTTGACCCTTTTACTTTATTTTATCACAAAAATAAAAATTAAAAAAATATTTTCTCTGATTTTGCAAATTGATACTTTATTTAGTTACTTTTAGTTTATCCCTCTTTGCCAGATATCTCTCTTATAATAATCTATGTGTCTTGACATGTCAGCCACATAATTAATTCCAATCGTAATATCGATTTTTCCCCAATACAACAGGTAAAAGGTAATTGTGGCTTCAAGGATTATTCGTCTTAACAACCTTAACACTTTTGAAATCTTAACGTTTTGAAACTAATTATTTTGGCAACTAATCTTTCTTTCACTTGCACATCTTTTCTAATGAGTTTTGTTTGGTTTTATGCATCGGCGGAATTTAAACAAGTTTAAATGGAAACAACTCTTTTGAAAGGTTTTCAAAAATGGATCATGGGAAATTGAAATGTTCTAACACAAAAATGGCAATCACACATCACTGGTTTTTGAGTAAGAACCAAGATTAAGAAGTCCTTTTGGTAAAATATAATTGTCTTATTAAACAACCTCCAAATAAACGGATCAAGTATACCAGTTTTGATAAATGCATAGACACATTTTCTTGTAATAGCCCCTTATTTTACTAAGATTTTTAAACAAATCTTACCATTTCTAAAGGGAATATACTTTCTTTACAAAAGATGAGCTTTCAAACAAGAATCAATATGATTTTTACTTATACAAGGCCTTTCATAAAAAACCATTTAGTAATTTTAATCAATTAATCAACTAGGACATATATAATTCTTTCCCCGTATCTACCTTAATTTTAATGAACTACCTCAGGTAGATTTTAAAGGATGTCTAACACTTTCCCCTTAAAATAACTGAAACCTTTACCCAAATCTCATTAGTTAGTAGACCATTAGGACAATGGCCTTATAGACTTATAGGTACCCTAGTATACCTCTAAAATTATTATGTGACGACTCTTTTTCATCAACTTCAGAGGAACCACTAGTTTTATTTTATTTTGACCTGTGCAAAATAGGGTGCAACACTCGTCACCTCGCGTATACGTCGCATCTCACACATTTCAGTTAGACAAAAAAGGTTATCTCCTAAGGGTTATTCCCTCAACAAGATTAGGTAAGATACTTACCTCAACCGGGCTAGTCCGAAGCTCCAAAGCGCATTCCTTACGAAATCACCTCTAATCGGCTCAAATATAGCCAAACATCGACTAGGAAAGTCAACCAATGCGATAGGAAATGATCCTAATCCATAATACTTCGATCTTTGAAGGAATTCCCAAAAGTCAACCGGGCTCGCATGCCCAAAATTCGAAACCAATACCAAAATCCGATGATCCATGACCTGCAGAGTCCAAATATATGATTAGATTCTAAAACCAAATCTAAATCGGTACTCAAAATTCCAAAATACACTCTCTTAGGCAAAAATCCCACTTTTTCTTTTAAAATTTCATGATTAAAGTGTACAAATCCATGGAAAATGAAGATATATAATTTTATCCAAATAGAAATTACTTACCCACAAAGTAATAGTGAAAATTCTCTCCGAAATCGCCTCTTCCTGAGCTTCAAAACTAAAAATAGTGAAAAATAAGCAATTCCCGAATTTATGGACAAAATATACCCCTAACTGAAATCCTTCTTCGCGTTCAGGACCAACACTTCGTGAACGGAAAGCACTGTGAGAATACACGGGAGAAAAATCTATTTGATTAATTATGACAATGATACAATGAGCCCC
>NW_017688165.1:5671-6005 GCF_001879085.1 Nicotiana attenuata
GTAGTCGTCCTTCGTAGTAACCTAACCTAGTTGGTAGGAAAGTAAGTCGACCGGGAACGGGGAAAAAGTAAAAACTTACTTTTAGTTTAGTTAAATTTTAAATTTAGTACGAACTAAGTAGTACTAACTACGAGCCCCTATATATATAATACACGTCCTACTCCTAATACATATGGGATTAGAGTTATTTACTACTATTTAACTCTCAAACTAACAAGCACAAAATACAACTCCAGTCCTTCCTCGTGAACGCGGCTAGACCATCGCGTTCGTGATGCACAACTGCCCTTACCCTCCGGGAACGGGGTAAACCATTGCGAACACGTAAAACCAA
>NW_017688166.1:0-658 GCF_001879085.1 Nicotiana attenuata
TGCTTAATCTTCTAATTGTTTTAGGGATAATTCAATTAGGAAGTCTCGTTAGTCTTCGGAAGAAGCTAATTAAGAATTATTATCCGTGGCTAGTTAACATAAACTCGCTCATATTTGTAAAATCGTGAAATACATTGGATCGTTACTTGAGTGTAATTCCCGATGCAACCATACTTGTAGCCATTGATCATTTTACTTGCTTTTTAGGTTAGTTTACATTTCCGCATTTAGATATAAAACATTTTCAAAACCAAATTCTTATTTTTTGGCATTGCGCGATAAGCGATAATTTTCTTACATTCCTAATCGCCTACACATTGTTCTCTGTGGGATTCGACCCCGACTAGCTTCCCCGGCAACGGCGCCAAAATTTGATACGCTCAAATTACACTTTTATAAATTGTGTAAGGCGGTCGATGTCAAATATAATAACCTAACAAGGTTGGGGTCGAATCCCACAGGGAATAGGTGTGAAAAGGTTACTGGGATAGTGTGTTACTCGACTAAAGCCGTAATCCTATCCAGTTAACGGTAAAAAGAGTGTGAATTAATAGTGGCAAAAGTATGAATTGAGAACACGGGTCCGGATCCGTTTTCCAAACCCTTGACCGAAGTCAACAAAAACTCACCTTTTTAGGCTAAAAAACTTATATTTCTT
>NW_017688166.1:5107-6004 GCF_001879085.1 Nicotiana attenuata
AATTTTTGGTTGTTGAAAAAGAAAATGATTGAAGTAAAGATGTCATGACTTTTAGACTCAAATTTTGGCTCTTTAATTCACTAAATAGCTTCCTCTATGCTATATTTGTAACCTCTTTGAGTCATTTGTTTCAATTGGATTTTGGATTTGTATTCCACTTGAGTTTTCATGTGCCATGTGTGGTGAGATTTATTGTGAGTTCTTTTGCATTACTTGTAGTCTAGAACTTGCCCGGAATGTGCTTCAAGGCAAAATTATAGACTACTTGATTTGAAAAATGATATTAGGCGTTCCTTGGACCGCTAGTATTCCTTAAAATTCCTACCCTTGAGCATTTTTCCTAGTCAACCCATTTTGAGCCTTTAACCTTATTCTTTGGCAACCATATTACAAGCTTAAATCCTTTGTTCTTAATTGATCTAGCTTTTGGCACCCTACCTCCCTAAGTACTTTGAAAGTGCAAACATAGGCTAAAAGCCTAAGTTTGGGGGTGAAGGTTGAAAAAATTGTGATATGGGAGTTGTTTGAAAAGGTGGAAGGTAGAGAAAAAAAATATATGAAATCTTCCTTGACTTTGAAAAGGAAAGAAAACAAAAAAAAAAGAAAAAAGAAAAAATGAAGGGTATATAGAATAAAATGATAAAAAGTCGTAAATAAAGGGAAGACTAGGTGTGGAATGAAAAGTGAAGAAATGATGGAAAATGTTTTTGAAGGAAGTGGACTTTAATTGTAAATATTGTAGTGCTTGGGGAGGTTTTGAGTCACTTTAACCAAAATTGTGCCCTACCTTAACCAAAACGCCTAAACTACTACCCTTTAAGTCCTAATTGATTTTGAACCAAGTTGTCTACATTAGTGGAGGAATACATGAAGGGCAAGCCTATGGTACTAATTGTA
>NW_017688167.1:0-3273 GCF_001879085.1 Nicotiana attenuata
ACTGAGAGGACCTCAATAACACCGCACTATATCGTGCCTATAACCACAAATCCAAATGACCCTGCAATATGGAAAAGTAACTCATATATCTACCTCAGAACACTAATAGGCTCAATAACAATCGAATGACACATCCCTCAGCAATACAACTTGGAGCCAACCAAGTCGACTAAAGTTACAACACACATCCACATTGGCCTGACAACGGATCTCTTATCAAGGAAACCCTGAAGCTGCTCCCTCAACTCCTTTAACTCTGCCAGTGCCATACGATACGGTGCCCGCCATCAAATCAATACCGAAATCAACAACCTTGCCCGGCGACATGCCCGACCACAAGAACACATCCGAAAAGTCCCTCACCCCCGGAACTGAATCAATGGTAGGAGTCTCTACACTGACATCCATCACAAAAGCCAAAATAAGAAAGACAATCCTTCCCGGCCATCCGCTGGGTCTTCGAAATATTAAACCACCCTACTACGAACATAAAATCCGTCGAACCTCGCCACTCAATCCGTGGCATTGCCAGCATAGCCAACATCAGCGCCTTAGCGCACTAGTCCAGAATAACATGACAAAAGGACAACCAGTCTATACCCAATATTACATCAAAATCTAACATACCAAGTAGCAAATGATCCACTCGGGTCTCTAACCCCGATAGTCACTACACAGTGCCGATGCACGCGACCCACAACCACAACATAACCTGTTTATGAGAACTCCCAGTCTCCAACTCCATATAGCACACGAATCACCATACCTGATCCCAATTCCTCTGTTCGAAGATACAACACACCTCTAATACCCAATCATCCATAAGAGGTACTCCTATAATTCTTCTGTGCCACTAAGCAAACTCGAATATCAGCAGTCGATCCAACAAGAAAGTGTTGCAATACTACCGAAGTACCATCAACTTAATCACATTGCCTTTTTCTGAAACATATACCCTCGTCAAATCACCCCAATTAGCAATACCATTCCCTTAATCATCTGAAGACCATTTCCCTATTCATCTGAAGCTCATTTCTCTAGTTGTCTGAAGCTCATTTCTCTAATTATCTGAATCTGCTCGCTGTCTAAGAGTTTTATGACCTTCCTTTCAGAACTGAACCGTAACCTTACACACGTAAATCTCAATCCTCCACTATATACCGCATATACCATACCATCCTAGGATAAACATGAGGACTTCAAATCCCTTTCGAGCCACAAACAGTTACGTACTCAACTAGCCAAGAACTTTCCATTGATCCCATCTAGATGACAATCACTACACATCCCATGCTCCTCACGCTCGTGGAAAATACGCATCCCTAACCGTGGTAGAAACCATCAAGAATTCTTCGAATTCCATTTGCACAAAACTAAACCGTCAGGACTGAATCCTTCTAACTCGACCAAGCTACACAGGTTACTAAAACCCAAGAGAATCGCTATGAAACACTAGTAGAAACTCATTACTTCGTAAGCATCCAAAGAACTAATCATATCCTGACCATTCTGATCCAGCCTACTTCCAAGCTATCCCATAATTGCTATAGAATGATACAAGTGTTGACACCCTCCAATGCAAACCTCAGTTTCTAGCCAACTTATACACTTGAAAATTCCCAATTTTTACATGTGAAATCTTGAATTCATTAGGACCATTCTCGAGAGTCATCTACTTTGCTCAAACCTCAATTAGACTGATCAAATGAACCGAACAACCTGTGCCTCATTAGCACTCTGACACCGCAGAATGTAACCTCAATTTAATGCAACCAAGCAACTTCCTATTCTATGCACTGCACACCCTTACCAATAACCACTCAAGACATTCCGTGATTCTCATACACCTATGAAGCATAATATAACCTTTGTCAAAATTTTCCTTATCTCGAGCCATCCTCGGTCTCAATCTCCGTAAGCAATAACTGACTCACCAGCACGCCTCAAACTGGAACCAACGTAGCACCTAACCGTGTGATCACCTAATCAATAGCAGACTCCCTCACTTGGCTCGAAGCCATAGACCAAAACACACATAATAACTCATGACGCATATACTCTATTGCTGCCATAACACCATAGTGAGATTAAACTCAACCCTTCATAAGCTCGTGAAACACAGACCATTTGGTACTTTAAATCTTCTGCAAATCTCGCATTCACTCTCGTAACAGTCAAGCCCACTCTCTTAAGTGACCCAAATTTAAATTTCAACACATATATTTCACTTGTAAATGAGATCTTCTAACAAACAACATAAGGATCACACAACCTCAGAACACTCCGAATGAGATAACCCACCTGCTTTGCCTCCAACTAACATTTCTGTATACCTTCCACCGCCATAAACATTACGCGGTCACTTAGTCTTCTTGAGTCTGAACTCATACCGCAACATGAAATTTTCTTCACTCCCAACTATGAAGCATGAAACGATTCTTCACACACCCATAAGTTGGGGCTACACCTCGAATCAATATGGAAATCAAGCATCTAATAGTTCTTCTATCCTCCACCAGACCCTTCTAGTCACTTCCAATCATACGAATACATCTCGCAGTCACATCACACTCATCACGTAACTATCCAGTCATTACTTTCCTTAATAGAGACACAACAGCACATACAGATCCAGAAACACGTGCTCACGCAATCAACAGCTCAGGGCTCAAGCTATAGGTAAGAATCCGGCCTCAAGTCTTCCAGACTGGCCCAACATCAACACAAAGAGATCATATCTCGCTCCTCGATCAGGGAATCACAAGCCATCGATGCACATCTGATACTGAGCGCTCATGCGCACATACAAACACGTGGAAGGAATTCAAAGAGTTACATTTCAAGCTAAATCAAGGACGCACAATAAGAATTCAAGAATGTGAAGTTTTTCCTAAAGGTTCTGCAGCCTCTCGAGGATAAATACAGACGTCTCCGTACCGATCCGCGAGACTCTACTAAACCTGCTCATGACTCGTGAGACCTATGTAACCTAGGCTCTGATACCAACTTGTCACGACCCTAAACCCAAAGCCGGTCGTGATGGCGTCTCTCGTGAAGACAAGGCCAGCCGACACACTTTCAATTCACTTTATGCAGTTAAAATAATAAAACTCAAGTCTTTAATAGGAATAAAATCCCAAAATAGCAGTATAACTTGCAGAAATAAAACCAACATAGCCCGACATTGGGGTGTCACCGGTCATGAGCATCTAAAACAAAAATTAAAAGTCTGAAGTCTAATCCACTACGACATAACTGAATCAAAAGAAACTA
>NW_017688167.1:5054-6004 GCF_001879085.1 Nicotiana attenuata
GACTCCCTAGTTACAAAGACTTTTACTAACTTGTGATGCTCTCACCACAAGCCACTTTGTCACTCTACAGTTACAAAGGCTTTTGCTTATGACTAAACCTAGTCACAACATAAACTTAAAAGAGTTTACGGATTTTACAAGAGGATTCCTAATCAACGCTTCTAGCTAAGCAATTTAGGAGATACAATAAGTACAATCACAAAGTTACAACTCAACTAAGGACAACAACATGCTAACTTTAGGAACTGGTCCGTAGTTGCGTTCAACTTTGTTCTTCAAGCTCGTGAGGATTGATTTCTCTGTTTTTCAAAAGGCTTGAGTGAGAAACTGAAACGTTCAAGTAATGTTTCAATATAAACTCATGTTGGTACACCCTGATCACATCAGTTGAAATGATGTGAGCACTTTAGTTGGTGAGGAAATGAGTGGGCGCTGGAAACAGTGCAGTGCTGCAGAAATAGTGAAGGCAGTCACTTCATTTCCAGTTGTGTCCAATTGACTTTGTACTGCTATGAGGGAACCACAAGGGTATCAGTTCCTTGTTTAGTTTTCTAGCTCCTGAAGCTGTACCAGTTCACATTTAGCTGCAATCCGTTAAATGCAGTGTAGTCAAGTCTACCCTTATGCAAGCATCAGTGGCTGATTCCACGGCTCGAACCCGTGACTTATTGGTCACACGGAGTCACATACACATACACATACCCCAAGCAGAAGAATATCCAAAATGACAAGACACAGTTTGTCTTTGCTGATGTGTGTCACCGCACGTCTATTCTAGATATGTAGGTCATAGAAATGAGTGCCAGCACCATGTGCTCCTGATGACCTTTCAGAAGATAGAGTGAAGAGTTAATCTGGTAGTTAAGCCTACTACAGGTTTTTTTCCTTTGAATAATGGTATATAGAAGTTTAGCATACTACAGGTATAACATTGTAAAAAGAAAAAGCTT
>NW_017688168.1:0-813 GCF_001879085.1 Nicotiana attenuata
AAACACGTTTTCGACTTTGTTCTTTTCTTTACAAATTAGAGAAATACAAACCAAAAGTACATCATTACACCTCTTATCCATTAAACCAGCCATGAATTTAACTTAAAAATAAGTTCACAACCAGCCAACCATTGCACAAGATCAAACAATATACCATTCTTTCGAAACTAGCTAGGTCTATTCTTTACGATCGAGTTACAACTCGCAAACGCATAGATAATGGAAGGAGAAGCATAAACTTACCTTGTACTGAGTATCACCCACGAAACTGGTCCTTTTTCATCAAAAATAAGTTCCTCAACACGGATACAAGAAGGAGAAAGAGAAACTAGCATGCTGCCCGGACTTTTCAGCACTAGAATCGCGTCGTAACACCCGGAATACCCTAGGGTTTGTGTGGGATTTTGCGGGAGGAGTTGCAGGGGTTCAATTAGGTTTTCTTGGTCTGAAATACAGGTGAAATAACTCAGTTTTTATTCCCTTAAAAGACCCCTCTTGGCCGACTTTGGGGCTTTTAATTAAGTCCTCTCATTTTGGCAAGTAGGTGATGCACCTACTTGTCACCTACCAGTCTGCGCTGTATCGCAAAAATGCAAATATCTCTCTACTCCAATATCGTATCGACAAATGGTTTAATGCGTTGAAAACTAGACTCGTATATCTTCAATTTGATATGTATATCATCCATTGATTCCAAGTATATTGGGAGAAAAGTGCATCTACATTTGACCTAAATTTCAGCATATTATAAATGGAACTTGTGATGACCTTTTCCAACTTTTGTTCCACAACTCGCTTGACTTCAAAACATAA
>NW_017688168.1:3905-6004 GCF_001879085.1 Nicotiana attenuata
TTGCTTCCTGTAGCACCAGCCGTCTCTCAGGCTGGAGGAGGGGCCCAGAATCCTGCTACTCGTACTCCGGAGCAGGGAGTTCCCCCGATTCAGACTCCATCAGTTCAGCCAGTTGGAGCAGCTCAGCCAGGTGTGGTAGCCCAGGCCGGTGATGGGGCAGCTATGTCTGCCGATGCTTTATGGAGGTTGGATAGGTTCACCAAGCTCTTCACTACTACTTTCAGCGGTGCATCTACCGAGGATCCTCAGGATTATTTGGACAGCTGCCACGAGGTTCTTCGGAACATGGGTATTGTTGAGACCAATGGGGTTGATTTCGCTACATTTCGCTTGTATGGATCCGCCAAGACTTGGTGGAGGGATTTTTGCTTAGCCAGGCCAGCGGGATCACCAACCTTGACATGGGAGCAGTTTACGCAGCTATTTCTGGAGAAATTTCTACCCGTTACTCACAGAGAGGCTTATCGGAGGCAGTTTGAGCGTCTCCAGCAGGGTTCCATGACGGTCACCCAGTATGAGACCAGGTTCATTGATCTAGCTCGCCATTCTCTTGTCATACTTCCCACCGAGAGAGAGGGTGAGGAGGTTTATTGATGGTCTTATTCAGCCGATTCGTCTTTAGATGGCCAAGGAGGCCGGGAGCGAGATCACTTTTCAAGAGGAGGCCAATGTGGCCCGCAGAGTTGAGATGGTTCTGTCACAAGGAGGTGGTCATGTGCCGGATAAAAGGCCCCGTCATTCAGGCAGATTCAGTGGTACCTCGTCTGGAGGTAGAGATTCTTATGGTAGAGGCCATCCTTCTAGGCCCTTTTAGTGCGCTCTCCAGGTCTCTCATGGTACTTCAGGCGGTCGAGGTTCTCAGACGCACTATCTTGATCAGCAGCCTTACAGTGCACCACCGGCTCCCATCAGTGCACCGCCGCTTTAGAGTTTCCTAGGTGGTCATTCAGGCCGCCAGGGTCAGCCTCAGTTTACTCAGTTACAGCATTCGGGTGGATGTTATGAGTGTGGTGAGTATGGTCACATCAGGAGAGCTTGCCCGAGGTTGAGGGGTGCTTAGCCGCAGCAGCAGGGTCCCCGTCCTATGATTCAGGCACCAGATGTTACACAGGCCGCCTAGCCAGCTAGAGGTGGGGGTAGCGGTGCTAGAGGTAGAGGTAGAGGTCATAGAGGTGGAGCTCAGGCCGCTAGAGGTAGAGGCCAGCCAGCAGCCGGCCGTCCTAGAGAGGCAGTTCAGGGTGGTGGGGCCCATCCCCGATGTTATGCTCTTCTAGCCGGCTAGAGGCTGAGTCTTCAGATGTAGTCACTACAGGTACTATTCTGGTTTGTGATAGAGATGCTTCAGTGCTATTTGATCCAGGGTTAACGTATTCATATGTGTCCTCTTATTTTGCACCGTACCTGGTCATGCCTAGTGATCCACTGAGTATTCCTATTTATGTATCTACACCGGTGGGTGATTTTATTGTGGTCGATCGAGTTCATCGTTCTTGTGTTGTGGTGATTGGGGGTCTTGAGACCCGTGTTGATTTGTTGCTTTTAGATATGGTCGACTTCGATGTTATATTAGGGATGGATTGGTTATCCCCGTATCATGCTATCTTGGACTGCCATGCCAAGACCGTGACCTTAGCTTTACCGGATTTGCCCCGTTTAGAGTGGAGAGGGACCCCAGGTCACTCTACCCGCAGTGTTATTTCGTACGTGAAGGCTCCGCGTATGGTTGAGAAGGGGTGTTTGGCTTATTTAGCTTATGTTCGGGATTCCAGTGCTGAGGTTCCCTCTATCGATTCTGTGCCCGTTGTTTGTGAGTTCCCTGATGTTTTTCCTTCGGACCTGCCGGGTATGCCACCCGACAGGGACATTGATTTTTGCATTGATTTGGCTCCGGGCACTCAGCCCATTTCTATTCCCCTATATCGTATGGCCCCGCCGGAGTTGAAAGAGCTAAAGGAACAGTTGCAGGATTTGCTTGAGAAGGGTTTCATTAGACCCAGTGTCTCACCTTGGGGTGCGCCGGTGTTATTTGTCAAGAAGAAGGATGGGTCAATGAGAATGTGTATTGATTACCGACAATTGAACAAGGTAACAATCAAGAA
>NW_017688169.1:0-6004 GCF_001879085.1 Nicotiana attenuata
TTGATGGGTGTTCTTGAGGTTTTGTAAAACTTTCCGATGAATTCACCCCACTAGGGTGTTAGATTCTAGTGTATAATGATGTTATAGCTTAC
Organism: Nicotiana attenuata; assembly: GCF_001879085.1. Classification (NCBI taxonomy): domain Eukaryota; kingdom Viridiplantae; phylum Streptophyta; class Magnoliopsida; order Solanales; family Solanaceae; genus Nicotiana; species Nicotiana attenuata. The sequence goes on from NW_017688169.1 coordinate 93, forward strand.
AATTCTATAAAAAAAAATTACCTCAGTCGTGGCCTAAAGAAGGTCCTGCGTGACTACTTCGATGGGAGAAGCAAGAGAAGTAACGCGCCTCTGTTTGTTATAGGCTTTAAGCCTTTTTCTTTGCCTCTGCTAAGCGTGACTAAACAAAACTCATGTTCTGTTTTGCTGGAAGGCTTTAAGCCTTTTGCTTTTTGAAAGTGCTTCTTGGGTCTACGGCCTTGAACCTTTTCTTACAACAGCCCATTTTGGGCTTTAGGTTAATTTCTTTTTTTTTTTTTGACTTAACTAATAATTAATGTTACCCACATTTTAATAATTAATAATATTAAAAATTATTAATATTTCTCCTAATTGTATGTCCAATTATTTATAAATAGAAAAGTAACTCAAAATCAATCACAAGGGTTTAAATCCGTAATAGAAGTATAATTTAAGATTATAAAAGTTAATTCTATATTTAGCGTGTCTTAAAACTTTTATAGATTTGAGGAGTGTTACATTTTTTCCATTTCGTTAAGTTTTTGATGGAATTATGCCTACTCTAAGTTAAGGTTAATAGGTGCTTAAGCACCCAAAATTTGTATATAAATCCGCCCCTGATGCTATTGAGCGAGGAATACCCCTCGTCTCATCTAAGACGGCTAAATGCATCTTAAAATGTCACGAGTTTAAATTTTTATAATATCTTGAACATTATTACCTAATTGGAATTTCGAGTTTAAATCTTAATTATCTCTTGACCACTATTACCTAATTGGGTCATCCTTGTTCACTACGTTAACAGTAAAATTGATTTTTTATAAGATTTAGACATAATGTTAAAAACACACATTTTATATATCTAGCAAAAAAATTTTTTTCCAGTACTCCTTATTGTTTATTAAGCAAACAACACATACTGATACATTTGGTAGCTATTATTGCCACATTCTTTTCTTGAAAGAGGATTTTTCAAAAAATTTCGAAATTCTTTAAATATGAATAATATTATGGTTTTCAATACTTCTTAAATTTCTACTATAAACGAAGTGTTCAATCTCACACAAGAAATCGAATATTTTGATCCTTGCACTCTAACTCCTATCATTCTTTTCGAAATATAGTATTCCTGTGTCTTTATTTTAAATATATAGTAATCCTATTGTACAAAGCTCCCTGCTAGGATGCATTAGAGAAAATAAGGCATGTATTACCTTTTGGTATTATTAATCCATTGTTTGGTATACTTTTTCAACTATGTATTATTAATGCAAGTATTCTATGTATAATTGATACATAGCAAATCATGGTATTAGCAATACCAAGGCTAGTAACGCATGCATTAGCATAGTTAAAAATAAAATTGTCCTTAAAGTCCCTTAAAGCTAAAGAATATGGAGGGCATTTTTGTAACCAACTAATTTTCTTACAAATTATGCAATGCATTTTAATTTTTAATACACCACACCAATAGTGGATAAGAAATAATTTCTGCAGAACTAATGCTTGCATTACTAATCCATGCAGCATTAATACACCTTATTCAGCATTATTCTTATACACCACCGACCAAAAATGTATAAGCTCAGCAATACTAGTATACCACACATCTAAGTCCTAGCCCAAAACCTATCAAAGAGGTAATAACACTAAATTAGGTTGGTCCAATCTTGGCCTAAGTTCGGTAATCCTCTAAAAACCCAATATATCAATTTTTTCAGCATTCTATTTTTTTTCAACTGAATTAATATTTAATATTTAGTTTAATTTACATGTTTGCAGTGAAATAAACATTAAATCAGTTGTAAAACATCAGTTTCATAAATCTGAAAACACTACGTATAAGTTTAGAAGGTGAATATTTAAATAAGTTCTTACATTTAAAAGTTACAAACATCAAAATACTATTATTAATGAAATAATATCAAACATTTTGACACGTATAAAACGTTGTACGAATAGCAAAAGAGAAAGCAAAAACAAAATAACATATTGTGGGCTGGGCTTAGAGGACAACCTAATAGCCCACAATGATTTAAACCGAGAGTGCTTACGTGGCTTGTTAGATATGGCCAACATTCAAATATACAGCAGCCAAACTTTCCGGTGACTTAAAGGAATCCCATTTTTTGACTCATAATAAAATCCTACATAATTAATTACATCGCTTCTTTTAACTGACATTTTCCTCCATTTCTCCAATCCATTCCGCCGCCATATTGCGGTTCCATAAAATTAGTGATCGAATGTCAAATTTTAATAAGAGATCATATACTTTTTTATTAGTATGTATACACATATATATTTTAAAAAATTAATTTTGCTTTTTTTTTTTATCATACTTACTGTTTATAGTATATATTCTTAAATGACATAAAATCTTTAACTTCTTATAGTAATATTATTATTATATTAGAAAAAAATAATTTAAATAAATAAAATGTCAGACATGTATTTGCAATATGTTACTTTTGATATTCTTGTAATTACTAATATAAAAATTTAAGTAATTTAATTCAAAGTATTAAAAATAATTTTATTATTAAAGAGTAGAAAAATTTGTTTCTTTTTCATAAATTTTTATATTTTTTATTTTTTCTACAAACATTAATATTGTCTAATTTGAAATAAAATTATAAAATCCATTATTAAAAAATTTGGGGGACCAAAATCAAGGCTTTACTAGTCTCCTACTAGAGTCATTTGTCCACCCGTGACATTCTCAATCAAATTTATAGAGTATCACTTAAGATAAGGCAACAATGACAAGAACATTAATGGCAGCGAGTGTGTCATTCAATTACCAAATGTGAGTGAAGCTGGTTGAACAATACGTTCATGGTAGTGCAGTAGTCTGTAAATAATTGTTGATTGTCAATAAGGGACGGCTCAACAAAACTGGTGGCCTAAAATCAAAATATATTAAATAGACCGTGAAACTTCTTTTATAAAGTTCATATAATATTGAGACACAAAAAAAACATATATGACTTTGATCTAGTGGTGAGAGTGCAATTCATGATATGTGAGTTATGCACACGTCATATGGTATTGAATCCTTCGCTTAAGTAAAAATGATATAGGGTGAGCCTATTATCCATCGTGTTTCGAATCTTGCGTCATTGGTCTCGGGAATTTCTTTTTTATAAAAGATGAGACACAAAAGAACTTGCTTTCTGGTGGTGGATCAATCAAATGTGATTAAAAGAATAGTTAATTTAGAGAATTTGAGTTAAAATTAAAAAGTAAAATCGTGAGAACCATGAAAAAGGACTATACATAAAGAAATAAAAATAAAGTTGATGAGAAAATAACTATATATTACTTAATTTAACGAGAAAATCCAATTAACTCACTTAATCTTACGCCTACCAAATATTAAAAATTATTAAAATTTGATTTTATAAATAACTATATAAATATAAATTATGAAATATATATTATTTTGGGGGCCTTAAATATTTGGGCGCTAAAGCAAGGGCTTCACTTGCCTTAACCTTGACCCGCCCTTGAGTCCGCCGCCGCTTCCCGCAAAAATGAACACTCCAGCACTTTCTGTCCGCCACAACCATTTCCTCCACCGCGGCGCCACCGCCATTCCACGACCACGCTCCATCACCACCTCCACCTCCCCTTTCCGCGTCCGCATGTCTCTCCAAGAGAACGGCCCATCCGTTGCCGTCGTCGGCGTCACCGGCGCGGTCGGTCAAGAGTTTCTCTCCGTTCTCTCCGACCGTGATTTCCCTTACCGTTCACTCAAACTCCTCGCAAGCAAAAGATCAGCTGGTAAATCAATGAAATTCGAAGACAGAGATTATACAGTTGAAGAGCTCACGGAGGATAGTTTTGAAGGGATAGATATAGCATTGTTCAGTGCTGGCGGTTCTATTAGTAAGAAATTTGGACCGTTAGCGGCTCAAAAGGGGACTATAGTGGTGGATAATAGCTCGGCGTTTCGAATGGATGAGAACGTGCCTCTCGTGATACCCGAAGTGAATCCTGAAGCAATGGCGCATGTGAAGCTAGGTTCTGGAAAAGGAGCGATTATTGCTAATCCCAATTGCTCTACTATTATTTGCTTGATGGCTGTTACTCCTCTTCATCGTCGTGCTAAGGTGACAGTTTGATCTATCATGTTCTTTTTCCTGGTATGTTTAAAGATGGTAAGTTGCTTGTTTGACTGAATACGGAGTTTTAGATACACAAAAAGAAAGACTAAGGCTTGTGATTTAAAATAAGCTATAAACATTTATATGGTTATGAATCATATCGTTCAGGGTAAAATATGAAGTTTAAAACTAAATTATTTCTAAATATTGAAAGGTCCGTTCTTTTTGGGATGAACTAAAAAGGAAAGTGTACCATATAAAATGGGGCAGAGGGAATGGTGGAAATGTTGAGAACATCTTGTTTAGATAACTGTTAATATGAGAATTAGATGTTTCATGTACTTTTGTTGTTTAGAGATTTGTATGATTACTGCTAATATGAGAATTAGATGTTTCATGTACTTTTGTTGTTTAGAGATTTGTATGTTAGTAGAAATTTTGGAGAACGTCTGGTTTAAAATTGTTAATTTGAGGTAGATAGGTTAGTAGAAATTGTGGAGACTGTCTAGTTTAGAATACGGTTAATTTAGGAATTACATCATTGGTGTATTTTAGTTTGTGTAGATATTTATTTGGCATGTCTGGAAAATATGTATAGAATTTTTAGTTTAGAGTACAGTAATTTATGTATTAGATCTTTCATGTCCTTTTAGAGTTTGATTCGACATGCAATTTTTCGTTTACGATTTATATATGAACAATGTCTTTCTTGTGGTAATTGTTACTTTCTTTGTTTCAATATACGTGACGTAGTTTGAGTTGACTTGGAGTTTTGAAAAAAAATGAAAACTTTCGAACTTGTGGCCTGAAGCATGCCATAATATTTGTGTGGCTAAGACATTTCAAATTTGTGGTCTAAAACATTTCATAACATTTGTCTAGCTTATAGAAGTTCTCATTAAGAGTAAAATGGGTACAATGAAAATTTTAAAGTTATATTATTTTTAAATACATAAATGCACCCTTCTTTTGGAACAAACTAATAAGAAAAGCGTGTCATATAAATTGGAACCGAGGGAGAACTTCCTTTTACTACATTCAACCCCAAAATTTGGGGTCTCCGTATACATCCTGCTCTATTTGGAAGTGTATTTAGTGAATTCATCATTATTATATTATTTTTATCTGGCATATGAACCGGTTGTTACTTGCAAACTGACATATACATAGTGCTCTTCTATTTCTTATAAAAAAAATAAAAACAACAATAGCAACACATTTAAAAAAAAAAATCAAATAATAGTGCCAGTGCGCATATAGATGATCAAAAAGTTTAGGCTCTGGCTTTTTCCTATGGAGATAGAAGTTTTTTTTTTTTTATGAAGTGGATATTGGAGGTGGCTGATTGTTAGGATTGCTATAATAGCTTGTTTTGATTGTCTGGTTTAAGAGCAATTAATTTGAGGCTAGATATATTGGTAGAAAGTTTAGCGGATGTCTAGTTTAGACCACGGTTAATTAGAGAATAGATCATTGGTGTCCTTTAGGGCTCGTTTGGTACGAGGGATAAGGGATAATTAATCCCGGAATTAAATTTGAGATGAGTTTATCACATTTGGTTGGGATAAAATCGTGGTATACTAATCCGGGATTTGGGCGTAGGCCTCCCAAAAGGTACGGAGGCGTGCGAAAGGTTTCCTCGGGCCGGACGGAGTAGTTGGCCCCGTCGCGTGCAAAGGCAGAAGGGAGCTGACTGCAAGCCCAACCGTCGAGCGAGGGACGAAAGTCGCGTAGTCGNTCCGACGTGCCGAGTGGAAGGGCCGTCGCTCGAACGGATAAAACGTCTCGTAAGGGATAACGAGGCTGACTCTTCCCCCGAAAGAG
>NW_017688170.1:0-1540 GCF_001879085.1 Nicotiana attenuata
AATCCGCTTTGATCAAAAGTCATCAAACCTCGTCCGATTGACCTAAAATTTTGCACACACATCCCAAATGACACAACGGACCTATTCTAATATCCGGAATTCCATTACCACCCCTATATCAAAATATCCACTTACCAACCGAAAATGCCAAAATTCCAATTTTGCCAATTCAAGCCTAACTACCCTGGACCTCCGAAATTGGATCAAGGTATCCTTGCGCAACAATATGCCTTGAATTTATGCTATAATTGCTACATGTTTATGTGACTTAATTGCTACTTGACCTTTAGCATGCTTAACATTAAATTGCCTAATTGCTCCTTAAAGTCCAAAATTTTATTGCTTACTTGTCATTATTTTGTTTTTCTCAGTGAATCATAAGTTATTGTGTACTTGTTGTCTTATGAATTCGTGTTAAATGTTGCATTTGTTAGAGTAAACTTCATTTTGAAGAACTGTTGATATAATGAAATGGGAGCGGGTGGTACGCCTACCACGAGATTTAATGAAATGGGAGCGGGTGGTACGCTTACCACAAGATATGAGAAATGGGATCGGGTTGCACGCTTGCAACGAGTTGTGAATCGAGAGTGAAATCTTCCTTTGTTTTCCTTATCCTTATTAGAAGCGGAATTTTGGTTTCCTGATAATTATTTTGAGATTCTGCTTTATCTGTTATTTCCTGAAGCATGTTTCCCCCTCCCATCTTTATTTGTTTATTTCTGCTTTACTTTTCGCTATACATTATACAACTGCACAGGCTTATTTGGTGGTCCGGTCCTAGCCTCGTCACTACTTCGCCGGGGTTAGGCTAGGCACTTACCAGCATATGGGGTCGGTTGTGCTGATACTACACTCTCTTTTGTGCAGACCCCAGTGTTGTAGATTTAGGACCGCAGTGAGATTGCTGGATCTTATTCATCAGGCGGCCCGAGGTAGCCCTGCAGGCGTTCGCAGGCCCTGGCGTCTCCTTCTATCTACTTTCCTGTTTCTTATATATATTTCCAGAGACAGTGTTGTATTTAATTCTTTTGGGCCTTTATTTATAGAATTCTTAGACCGTCTGTGAAACTGTGACCCCAGTTCTGGGTAGTCGAGACTCAAACAGTTGTATTAGACATTCGTGCTCAGATAGCTTATTGTTTTTCTTCCGCTTATGTTAAATTCCGCTGTTAAATGTTATATCTCCGTAATCGTTAAAGAATATAGGCAAAATACATAAGTTGCCACCCGAACTATGACCCAAATCCCTGTTATACACTTTCTGGCAACGAATATTACTTTACACACCCAACCTTTTCAAAGTGTATCCAAGACACACCACTTTTTTCTTAACCAGTTTTTCAGAATATGTGTAACATCACGCACCAATCAAACAGTGACACGTGTCATTTAAAAAATAAAATAATTAAAATTACAATTGTACCCCTCATCTTCCTCATCTAATCAACGATGGCCGTCTTCCTCTTCTTTTACCATCAAACACCATAGTCTCTTCCTCCACCTTTTACTTAATAATAAAGCCACAATTAACTAACAA